>NC_080043.1:94346314-94646314 GCF_012489685.1 Lotus japonicus | reverse complement strand
TTTTTCGCCAAACTCCTCTGTGGTGTTTTTATCTTTCCAAACAATTCGGTAATAAACAGAGTGTTAGTACACTAATTAGAAACCACCAAAATGAAATAATAATTTTTGGAAGATGATGAATAGATCTTTCTATTGAAAAAATATGATAATTAATTTTTAACTATAGTATTCAATTTTATAAATATTACTCATCCATTCCTAATTATCAGACCTCTTGAGGACAAAAACGCTTATTAAAAAAACATGTACTAAGACTAATTAATGCATTGGTTTTAATAAAAGTTATACAATATTTCATATTTACCCTTATCTATTTCATCATTGTATTAAGGCTTAATAGCTCCTTTGGTCTCTTACTTGTCATGATTTTGCACTTTTTGGTCCCCAATAAAAAAATTAGCATTTTTGGTCCTCTACATTGCTTAATCCTTTGCAAAAATGATCTCTATCTATTTGGGACTAAAGCAGCAAAAGTGTATAAATGTGAGAGACTAATTTTGCTAATTTTTTTTTTCTTATGAAGGGACCAAAAGTGAAAAATTGTATAAGTGAGGGACCAAAAGAGTCATTAAGGCTTGTATTAATTGTGCAAAACTGTGATAAGTGAGGGACCAAAAGAGCCAGTAATGAAAAGTTTCATGTTTGGTCTTGGTGGCACCTGCGGCAACACACAGATATACACAAAATATTAATATTATGGAACATGAGAGAGTTTTCACATGATGATATGATCCTCCTGATATGTTTACTGTAATTAGCACTAGTTAGCTATAGCTACTAAGGTTAAAAGGGTGAAGAAGTTACAATGGTTTTTGTCATTATTTATCATATTTGATGAGATAGATGGGAGATTAGTTAATTACCTCGAATCTTGAAGGGTCAAATGTTTGTTGGTGAGGAAAAAAATCAGCAGAGTGATGAATGCTTCTCAAGAGGGGAAGGACCTTCCATCCCTTGGGAATGAAGTAACCTTCCAACTCAACATCTTGTACAGCTTCTCTGAATGTGAATGACACTATGCTTGCACACCTCAAAGTTTCTTGGATTACCTGGTAATATTAATCTTACACTTCTGAATAAATATGCTTTATGCCTGATTTTAATGGCCTTAAAATACTTTAACACAGCAAATTGTTCATACAATTTTTTGAGAGTCTAAGCTTGCAAGAGGACATGCCAATCAGACAATCAGTCATCAAGATATGAGAGTGGAGATGTGTTTACGGATTAAGGTTATGTTTGGATATCTATTGGTCTCAGTACAAAAATGTGAATAGAGGAACTCTTCTTATGATAGGGATGAAAATATATTCACTTTACACTTAACTGGTAGATACACCCAAAGTCAGTCCAAAACCTAAAAGAATACACAAATAATGAAGAAAAAAAAATGAATTTACCCTGCCAGAGAGTGACATTTGCCTTGTATCATCCCATGTAAGTCCACGATTTTCTATAGCTAGTTTGTTTCTAATTCCTTGTTGCTCTTCCTGCAAAGACTGATTACAGAGAAAAGAATCAAAATAAAATACCAGAGGGAAATTAAAGGATGAAAAAATAGAAGGAAGAGAGGAAGAAAGTATATATGACCGTCACAACTTGCAGGAGATTGTGATTATCATGCAAGTACTTGAGAACCCATGTCAAAACACTAGCAGTGGTATCGTGTGCAGCAAAGATCACACCAAAGATCAGCAATCTGAGAATCAGTGAGTTGATCCATTTTGTGACCTCTAGCTCTCAGATAATCTCCCAACAATCCTCCTCCACAGTCATTAATTTCCCTTCTTTCATGTATTAATCTCCTTATAGTTTCATTCAGAAGCTTCCTTGCCTTATATCACCCAACAATGAGAAGAAAAAAAAAATTAACAGTGTTGCCAAAGTAAATGTTAATTAGAAATGTGCACTTGATCAACATCTTCTGTTCCCAAATGATGTCTCAATTTCCCGTCTCAATATTGAAAAAAAAATCCACCAATTACTGAAGACATGACTGACGCAGTTACAAGCTTTGATGGTGGTTATTAATTTACATGTCAACATTTTATTTGTGTGATAAAGAATGAGACAGAGTTCCATGACATAAGATTTCAATTCATAAATAGTTAAACTTGCTTTGCCAAATGCTTCCAAAAAAATTACATAATCATAAACTTGGCATGTCTCCTAGTACCATGACAAAGACAAGTGTGTATTGCTGAAATTATGGTGCACATAAAGTAGCAATAGACAATAGAAAACCAGGGCAAGCTCTTCCAGCTGGTGTGGAGATGGAGAGGTCCCCAGAGAATCCGCATTCTCTTATGGAAAATTGCTTCCAATGTTCTCCTAACAAATGAACAGAGAGTACATAGGCACCTAACAACTGATTTCTCTTGTCCAAGGTGCCCGTTTATTTGTGAATCAACTCTGCATGTCCTCAGGGACTGTGTGTTTGCTGAAGAAATTTGGCTTCACCTGCTTCCCCCTGAATTACTTCGAGGTTTTTTCAGCTTAGGAAGAGAGAATTGGATATCCAGCAACCTTGATAATCACTGTCAGTTTGGGCTCGAGGTTCCTTGGAGCACAGTCTTTGGTGTGGCGCTGGAGGCTATCTGGAGAGCTAGGAATGAGCTCATCTTTGAGAATATTGGAAGCTCACCTAGTGCCACTTGCAGCAGAATTAAGAGCCTCATTGCAGATATCAGAACAGCCTCAGATGATGAAGTGCTTGGATCATCGCTAACCCGGGTTAGTGAGATGCTAACCTTGCGTTGGACGCCTCCCCCTGTCGCTTGGATCAAGCTGAACTCAGATGGATCCCTTGTTTCTCAACAGCAAAGTGCAGCGTGTGGTGGTATTATCAGGGACCATGAGGGCCAATTTCTCCTAGGATACTCAGTTAATTTGGGTTGCTGCTCAATTGTCCAAGCTGAGTTATGGGGAATCTTTCATGGTTTGAGGATTGCCTTAGCTAGAGGATTCTCCCAAGTCCTCATAGAATCGGATTCCAAGCCTGCTATCAATCTCCTCATAAAGGGGTGCCCTCCTTCTCACTCTAGTGCTCCTCTTATAAGGGAAATCAAAGATCTTGTGACTCATTGCTCACAGTACAATTGGAAGCATGTCTACCGTGAGGCGAACTCGTGCGCTGATGCGTTTGCAAAGAATGGCTTAGGCTTGCTTATGCCTATGAAAGTTTTTGATATCTTACCTTCTTTTTGCTATGTTCCTTTTAGGTTTGACTCTTGTAACACCCTCTATGAGAGAGGTTAGTTGGGCGCTTTAAGTCCCGAAATTAACCCCAAAAAAAAAAAATAGACAATAGAAAACAGGTAGGAAAAAGAAGAGAAAGAAATAGAAGGATTTTAAGAACCTTCATTGATTTCCAGTAGGAAGTTCCAGGAAGATATAATGGAGAGGAATTATAGCCCTTCTCCAAGCTCCTATTCAGGCCTTTAATTTGCTCCATTTCAAGCTTCATAATTTGACCAAAGGCAGAGATGGCAGCTACCTCAAAAGCATACTAAAAATGCAGGGAAAAGAATCAACAGAGAGAGAAATGAAGTTTCAGAGATTCCTAATGTGGAAAATCAAATATATAAAAGTATTTGTTAGTAAAACTAATCTATCTTCATTATCTTTGGTTGTTTAAGATTCTGCACAGTCTAAGCGCTCTTTAAATGTTATGAAACTTGACTAAATACCCTTATTTAGAAAGTGAGTTATGTTAAAGAGAGAAAATGAAAGTAATTAGTTGAGTAATTCATGAAAATGCTGGTAGGTGAAAATATGAGCTGATAGATGTGAGATATAATTGAAGTAGTTGGTTGATTAAAAAATCTTACATTTCTAAAACAATAGATGTTTCGAAAAAATAGGAAAAAACTAAAACGACAAGAGATTATGAATGGAGATAGTAACAATATGTGAAAGTGTAATGTACCCTCTTCATCTCTTGTAAGGCATTGATGGTTGTGTTGACCCAAGTTGGCAGCAGTTTAAGGACAATTTTCTCAACCTCAGAGACTGATGTTTTTATAGCAGAGGGCTTAAAAGTGGCCTGAATCAGTTTCTTGAGCATGGAGTGATATTCACCCTGCTGAAAGAAAACAGCCTCTGGCCCTATCATCTTCTCTTTGCTTACTGGGTATGTTGGCCTGAACAGATGTGCTTGAGTCACAAGCACAGTCCTCATTGCCTCAGGGCTTGAAATCACCACACTAGGACACCCCAGTATTCTATATCCCCATATCTACATACAATTGACAATGACAAAACATTAAAAAACTGATTCACACACACACATATATATTATATAAGGTATAAGGGTAAATGATTCGTAAACATCCGAATAATGCAAACATCTAACAAACACCCAGAGTGAGGAAGGAAGAGAAGCGAGAAAAGTAATGTACGTGATATGAATATATATATGATGGATGTGATATAAAGAGAGATAGATAAAAAATGTAGTGTTTGCACTATTTAGGTGTCTAAGTATTGTTACTGATATATAAATTAACTATATATACACTTATCAAGTTTGCTATATCCTATAAGAGCTATATATACACCTTTTCTGTCTGTTGGAGAAGAATGTATTTGGATGTTCATTGTAGAGCTTGGAGGTCTCTCCTAGGTAAGGCCAACCCATGGAACCAGGGGGAAAACGTTTGCATTTGGATTGGAGCCATTGTTGTAGGAAAAGATACACAAACACAAGAAATGAAGAACAGAAAAGCAGTGAAGGAAGGAGGTGAGGATAGAAAGTTGGCAATGATGTGAAAAGCTGCATAGAGAAGGAAGAGTTTGGTCTCAAAATTGGAATAGTGAAATTTGGAGTGAGAAGTGAGGACTGTGGTGGATGGAGGTTTTATAGAGGAAAATGTGGGGCTATAGAAGGAGAGTTTTGGGACAGGCGTCATTGGCATCATGGTAACACCTTGAGTCAGTCCTTTTCAAAGGACATGCCCCCATTATATTTCCCACGTTGTCCTTTTAATGTTCTATTAACATGTTACACGATATGACGAGATTTCCTCAATCAAATTCCTTCGAGTGTTGTTTCTGTTCACGATTTAAGCTTCATATACTATCTTAAACTTCAAAGCTATTTTTAGATATGTGTATCTGTTGGCACCAGAGAGTAAACACGTTTTCAAGAGACAGCTGGCTGAATTTTGAAGAAGTGATGAAATTAGTACTTGTTTGATAGTGGTTTAATTGATTCTCTAATCACCTTACTTGCTGCCTTAAGGTAAACAGATAAATTAAGTGAGCTATTTATAAGCAAGCAAGACCAAACCTCTGAAGATTTGCAAGGAAAACTAATGTAGAAAACTTTCCTCAAATCTAAGCACAAAGAGACGGGGGGTTTAAGGAAAGATAGGTACATGCATGTTCTATACAACACGTGTACTTGCAGTTTTTCAGAGAAAAATGTTTTAGTTAAAAGATAAACTCAACTAGATATGAAAGACATATGTGTGCTGCTAAGATAAGATAAGGGGAAGGGTAACCATGAATGAAAAGGGGCTTATATATTGGAATTCGCCTCAAATAGCCTTGATTAATACTATACTAGGATTTTAGCCCGTCTCCGTGCGATGCACGGACGAGCAGTTCTTCAATTTATCATATTTATTCAATCAATTTATTTAACTTCATCTATTTAAATCACATACCATTTATTGTAACCCTTACTAATCACAATACAAAATATGGCTTAACCGAAACATAGACATCAACGACTAATTATAAACATTAATATGGATAACAAAAGTTGTATTTTCATTTATCATTGTCAAAATAACTTGAACACAATTACAATGTTAAAGTTTCTGTTATAAATATACGAAGCCTCAGAGTGAAAATGATGAAAATCTCTTCACTACAATTTTACTTACTACTTTCAACTTAAGCCAATAAGGAATTTCTTAGCATATTTAAAGAACAAACATACTGGAATTTCTTAGCAAGTTTAAAAACATCCCCCTCTAGAAAACATACACGAATAGGATAAAGTGAGGAGAAGCTCAGATCAAACCATCTTGCCTGGTTAATATATAGATAGATTTTCACTAACATGTGAGTCAATTTATGTCTAAAATAACAAAAAAAAAACCAATTTTCGGTGCCAAATAAACACATTAGTGTGGATGCGTGTCAGCCTATGTAAAAATATCATTTTTTTCCTCTGCCCTTGCTTTTGTAATATCCACTCTGTTGTTTGATTTGTTCAAGTAATAATTGTTTGGATAAGTACTATTGATCCTTGTTACTTGACTCGACTACTGTATGGGATCATCACAATTTGTACATTTCCAGAATTAAACATTTATTTACGACTATGGAATCTTTGATTGCTCTGAGAGAAAATATTGCATATCCACTTAATTTGGGTTACTACGGGTATTTCTGAGATTTTGTTCAACTAAATTCAAATACAGACTTCAAAATTTACCCACCAATTTCGGATTAAAAAAACTTCTTCAGCTTTTATTTAGTGGCCTTAAATTATATTTTGGAAACAATTAATTATGATTTTATACATAAATAATTTTACTTAATATTTAAACAATAAAAGCTGAAAAAGGGAAGAAAACTGGTAAAAAAACCGGCTATAACCGGTCTGGAAATGGTCCAAAACGGCTGGATGACCTGCTCAGCAGGTCACCCACTATATAAAGATCATTTCCTCTCTTCCTCACCCAAAACCCTAGCCGCTGCCTCTCTCCTTCTCTGAAATCTCGTCTGCTTCCTCCTCTCTTCATTTCTTCTTCTTCTTCTTCTTCTTCTTCTTCTTCTTCTTCTTCCTCCCTTTCTCCCTTCTCTCTAAAACCCTAGCCGCTACTCTTACTGTTCTTCCCCTAATCCTTTTCTTCCTCTGATTTTTTCCTCTTCTTCTGCTGTTCTTCAAACCGTATTCTTCTTCTTCCACTCCTCTGGTCCCCTCCACCATTTTCGCCCCCAAACGATCCTAAACCCTAATTTTCGCCCCCTACAGATCCAAAACCCTCATTTTTCTCCAAATCCGAGTTAAGAACCACATGGATCGGAGATTTTTACAATCTGAGCTACACAAGCAACGATTTTTTCACCAAAATCCGAGTCAAGAAGCACCTGGATCGGACATTTTAGGCTCTAAGGTATGTTAAAATCACATTTTTACTTGATTTTGTTCTTTTAATATTTTCATTCACTGAATCCTTCTCCTCTCCCTTCTAGATCATCTCCCTGTCAACCAAATGTGACATGCAAGCCTCTGAAGATGGAGTTTTTTTTTTAATGTAAATATCAATATGCAGGGTAAAAGAACAATTTTTTACTGTAAAGTTTGATTTTTTATGTAAAGATGTATTGTTATAAGATCAATATCAGTTCTTATATGTATTGCTATAAGATGTATGCTAACCTCTTTGATGCTCCTTTCCTTCTCCTTCTGCTTGTATCCTTTTGTTGATGCAATTTTGCCTCTACTTCTCCTTCTACTTTCTCATCACCTTCTCTTCTGCTTTATACTCTAGTTGATGCATGCTTCTTCCTCTACTTACTTTCTCCTCTGACCTGAGAAAGTGAATGATGGGAGTGGAGTTGTTGGTAGCGTATGGAAGGGAGAAGTTCCTGGCAGTGGCAGTGTAGTTGGTGGTGGCATGTGAACAGTGTGTGTAAGAGAGACACTGCAGGTGATGTGTGATTAGGTGAGGAGGAGAATCAGCTGTTGGATTAGAAGTTGAAATCAATGGTTCATATTGAAAGTGAGGCAAAAAAAAGTCTCACAAGTGAGTGGCCAAGATTAAAGAGTGAAAATGGAGAGAGATTGGAATAGACGGCTCAGATTGGAAGTTCTTTTAGGAATAGTGATTTCTTGAGTCTCTTTTAAAGTGTAGTAGATATTCTAAGCATGAGACATGCATGAAAGAAAAATTCAATTGTGTGGCCTTTAACCAACGAATGATTGGTTCAAGTGATATATATTTGATTTTTTTACTCTTCTCTATGAAAAAATTTGAAAGAAATAGTACAACTAGAATGTGAATATTTCTAACTCGAATAAAAGAATACTTGTGTTAGACAGAAAAACTTGTGCAGCCCTTGTAAGACCTAACCTAATAAGTAATAACTAATTCAAACAAAAACTTTGATTTAGTTCCTTAGAATCAAGGATGTAGTTGTAACTTATCAAGTCGTTGTAGTTTAACTTGTTATAATGTGATGGATAAGTGCAAAATGTCCAAAATAAATCTCATAGAAATTTCGTCATCACATACTTCATCCGTTACAAAATGACCTCATTCTTATTACTTAGAGATAACATCCAAAAAATTGTGACTACTACAGCTTCTTGAGGAAAAATTACTTCATTAAGCCACCATCGTGATAAAGGGTGTGCTCTGAATATCTACAGAGACTTATGGCTCCAATATATATTGGCTAGTTTCAACTGCTCATGTCCTCTTCTTCATCCACTGGAGCATACCATTCTGGCCACCGCTTAGAGTTGCTCAGCCTGTAGTTCAGAAGCAGTTCCTCATCTTGAAGAGCCCTAGTTGCTACCAAAAAAACAGTATTTAGAGTAGGAACTTTTGATTCACTATTTCTTGAAACCCCATTTTTGAACCAAAACCTGCTAAAACTCTTCACATTGACCTCTGCATTTCCATATAAGATATTAGGAATGTAAACTCTCATGTTGTTTTCAGTCAATGGAAAGTCATAAGGGCAAACCATGACATTTGGAAGCATCCCTTTTGCAGGGTGATTAGCGAAGTGTGCCAAGGCTAATGGGTTTCTACACTCAAGTACATCATCACTACTATCTACTTGGGATCCTTCCAAAGGCTTACTTAGGCTGTCTGCACCTTTCTCAGCTCCTTCCATTTCAGCCTTGTTTTCTAACATATTTCTACCATTCCACAGTTCTTGCCGATCACCTCTACGACTCCAAGGTTGGGCGTCAATGACAGTTCCATCATATCTTGTTATCAAATAGGGGTTCTTCTCATCAAGATATCCAGGAATACAATGACAATGAGATGGAAAGTAGACTACACCAGGATAAAAGGCTAGCACAGCACCCACATCTGCTACCCCATCTAAAAATAGACCTTGCCCAGCATCCTTGTGAGATATTTGAGAAGGTTTTACATAGAGACTGTAGCCAATTTGATCCTTTAATTTCTGAGAAACTTCAGCTTGGCTTAATGGCCTTCGTTTAGAGACAGCTGTGCAACAAACACATCAATAAATAAAGAGTTGAAGGTTAGAAAGTTTCACAGTAACATGAAAGATATGAATAAACAAATAAAGGTACACTCATTGCTACAGAACAGATTAATTTTATATACCACATTACCACATTGGAACTGGATCCAAAGGAAGAGGAATTTATTTTATATAGCCAAATGACAAGTCAAAAGGGGGAAATTAAAACAAAAATTAACTCACCAGGATTGTTAGTTGGTGGGTCACACCGACCCTTAGCTGAACTAGGTCCACTATGGTGAGGCAAATTGTTTGCTTGTTGAGATAACTCAAAGGAGTCAGTCACAATCTTTTCATTTGGACGAATTTTTTCAACCATGAACGTGCAAAATGCTTTTATTTGAGAATGAACATTTTCTTCCACTTGCATCTTTTGATCAGCAACTGAGGCTTTACTGCCCATTTCAATAATCTCTTCTGCATCTGCTCCATCAGCATCCTTCCCTAACCGATTGTAGCTGGATATTTAAGTCTTTGCATGAGCAAAATATGTCGAGATGTTAAAAGGGAAAAGAATCACATACACAGCAAAATTGAAATATTAGGCATTTAAGTTATATGAACCCGCAATAGCATCTTTAGACAACAATTTATCAAAGAAAACTTAAAATTGAAGATATGAAAGAGTCAATCATTATTTGAAGGGATATCCAGTAGGTCTATAAAAGGCCAACCTAATGCTATCAAGGCAGAGTCCCCCAAGGAACAGTTGGACCATCATTCTTTAAATATAGGGAAATAGAACTATGAAGTTTTGTGTAACATCCTGACTTGACGACTGGCCTCACGGTAACAACACGAGTCATTTCAGCGCGCTTTGTCTTCCTTCCCAGGAGGTCACCCATCATAACATTGCTCCAAGGCTAGCACACTTAACCATGAAGTTCTTATGAGTTGTGTTCCCGAAAAGAAGTTGCAACTTGTTGTTATGGGTAGTACAATCAAATCTTTTATGCCCTCCTCAACTGTATAGTCCATCCCTATACAGTCTCGGAATACCTCTTGTTCGGGTGTGAGATCGGTTCATTCATGTGCCCCTCCGCCTAGAAGCCTGCCAGGAGCCGCTCCTTTTCCGTGCCTCAGCACCGGCGATCACTCCCCGCCCTCGTTGGCCCCTGGCGTCACAGGCCCACCAACTTCCGCTTGGTTCGTCCCCGAACCACACCGTACTAGGAGAGGTCGGCTCTGATACCATTTGTAACATCCTGACTTGACGACTGACATCACGGTAACAACACGAGTCTTTTCAACGCGCTTTGTCCTCACTCGTGCGCTTCCCGGGAAAACTTCCCAGGAGGTCACCCATCATAATATTGCTCCAAGGCTAGCACACTTAACCATGGAGTTCTTATGAGTTTTGCTCTCGAAAAGAAGTTGCAACTTGTTGTTATGGGTAGTAAAATCAAATCTTTTATGCTCTCCTCAACTGTATAGTCCATCCCTATACAGTCTTGGAATATCTCTTGTTCGGGTGTGAGATCGGTTCATTCATGTGTCCCTCCGCCTAGAAGCCTGCCGGGAGCCGCTCCTTGTCCGTGCCTCAGCACCGGCGATCACTCCCCGCCCTCGTCGGCCCCGAGCGTCACAACAACCTTCTTTAATCCTTTCGATCGCGTGATCTTAGAAGAAATTGAGAAATGTTATTATGTCATGAATGAAAGATTTATTCTTCCATAGTATTAAACAATGATATATTCTCGTCAGAAGTAACCATTGTTTTTTTAATAAAATATAGAATGAGGAATATTTTTAGAAAAATATTCTTGGAGTAACATAACATGGTCCCCTAGCCCCTACTCATCACTTTTAATCAGTTTGTAGACTCTATAATTAGTTAAGAACTTATATTATCAATAATAATATTCAATTTTCTAATTTTATTTAATAATAAGACACTAAGCAATATGTTGAATAGTTTAAAATATTGATAACTCTTAACAAAAATGATCAATAATTTCGTTCATTAAGATTTTATTATTATGATTTTTTAGCATTTTATTTTGTTTAAGATTAATAAAATATTTATCACTTTTGACTGAAATAATCAATAATATCATTCACTAATATTTGGTCAAGGGAATGAGTTTCAGTGTTTCATATTTCAATTATTTTTAAGCATTTATTTAAAGACTAATATATTATTTTTAATTTTTAATTAGAATAATCAATAATATCATTAACTAATACTTTTGTTATGTAAAGTTGTTCAATGTTTATATTTATATTATTTTTTAATATTTTATTGTTGTTTAAAAATAGTATATGTTATACTACTTTTTCTTGAAATAACCAATTATTAATATCATTCATTAATATTTTTTCAGGGAAAGTAGTTTCTTAATTTCATATTTTTGTTAGTATTTGTGTTTGTTTAACAATAGTTTTACATTTTTTTGATACGCAAGAATGACACTACATTTATCGCTTTTGACTGAAATAATAAATAGATTCATTCATTAATATTTTGTCATGAAAAGTAGTTTTAATGTTTCATATTTTAATTAATTGTTTTGTATTTTTTCTGTTTCAGACTAGTATAACGTGTGAGTGAAATAATCAATAGTATCCTTTATTAATATCTTGCTATAGAGATTAGTCTCAATATTTAATTTTTGAATTATTTTTTTGTATATTTTAAGACTAATATATTGATAATGTAAATAATGATTGACTACAATTAAAGATTTTAATTTCTTAAATAAGAGATAAAATATTGACTATAATAAATAGAAATAACTATGGAAATTCAAACCAAGGAAACTTGTATTATAAAAGGTGGAAGAGAATGACTCGTTTGAAGCATGAGACCAACTACTAAGGTTATATAAATCTTTGATTTTACTTTCAGTATTTCAGCAAAGACAAACACATAAACGTATTGACATTTCAGCTACTGACGATGGCTAAGATTTCCTTCATACTAATTTTATTTATTGGACTTCTCTTCACAACAGGTATACTAACAAATTTTATATGTTCGCACTTACTTTCAATTTCATCTTATTTTCACATATTTTCTATACCAAACATTCTCTTATTTTTCCATCGCGTCGCGGATCAGTTTTTTACTCATCAATCAATTGTCTCTTACGTCCATATCTTTCTTTAAGGATGGATGTTAAATGTGCTTTGAAAGAATATTTTCTCATATGATTTTTTCTTGAAAAGTCAATTTTTTAGTACTTGAGGTCCTTTACTTGTTCCAAATTTTTGGGTGTTCTTAAAATACCTTGTTGCTACCAAAAAAATTTATAAATCGATAAGGCTCTCTGTATTTTAAGTATAGCACTTTGTATTTTATGTTGAACACTTCTTATTTTTTGCATTTTGTAAAATATTTCAGCTATCACTTGTATTTTCTAAAGTTATTTTTGCATTTTCTAAGTTGTGGCAGGGACAAGTGAACAAAAAACTTCAACATGTTCGACATCGCTAGGTCCTTGCGGAAACGAGCCAAATTGTGAAAAGATGTGTTTTTTTAAGTATATTAAGGCTCAAGGTCGTGGGATTTGCGTTGGAGGTGTATGTTTATGTACGTATGATTGTGGTGCCAAAATCTAAAATATTAATGTACCATGTCTTCACTTGAAAGTGATAGTATGAGTAAAAATAAATTATTTATGAATTGTCTTATCTTTTTTGTTCACAAAAAGTTAAGTTGTGTGTTTCTAACAGTCCATTGCTGATAAAACTTAAATAAAAAAAGTTTAAATGAAAAATGAAATATTGAAACTGTTTTTAATAATAAAATATTAATGAATATGTCAATTATTTATAATTTCATTTAAAGGTTATAGACCTCTCTCACCACTTTGATCTTTTACTAAATAAAGGTGGTATTGCCCTTTTTCGCCAAACTCCTCTTTGGTGTTTTTATCTATCCAAATAATTTGGTAATAAATAGAGTGTTAGTACACTAATTAGGAACCACCAAAATGAAATAATAATTTTTGGAAGATGATGAATAGATGTTTCTATTGAAAAAATATGATAATTAATTTTAAATATAGTATTCAATTTTATAAATATTACTCATTCATTCCTAATTATCAGACCCCTTGGGGATAAAAACGCTCATTAAAAAAACATGTAATAAGACTAATTAATGCACTGGTTTTAATAAAAGTTATACAATATTTCATATTTACCCTTATCTATTTCATCATTGCATTAAGGCTTAATAGCTCATTTGGTCTCTCACTTGTCATTTTTTTTTGAAAAGTCAAATGATATTATGATTAAAGAGGTCATAGACCAAATTACAGAACACAACCAAAGTGCCAGTTACAGTACATGAGTTAGAGCTACTCTCTCCATCACCATTGAATTACAAATGAAAATACCACTTAACTACTAATCTATCTATAATAAACCTGTTCCAGTGCATTACAGCCAAAGCTTCCCCACCAGCTCCATATTGACGTTCAACACGCAACAAGCTCTAAATGCATCTCTTTTAAAATAGGATCAATTCCATGATATACCTTTTCCATTGCCGTGGCAATGGGCCAGGAACCAGGAAGAGCTTTTCAAAAGTCATGACCTTGCGGGGTACCTGGTAGAATTCTCCTGCCATTTTATGACATTTTGCTGGTAGACCTTATCAGCAGACATATCACCCAACTGGTAACACATCCATGCTCCTATCCTCAAGCAGTACCCATATGGGGGTAGTGGCTTCACATCCCATATTTGCTAGCAAATCAGCTTCTGAGTTGCCTTCTCTAACAATGTGTCTTATTTCCAAGCAATTGACTTCTGTCATCAATAGATCAATTTTGTTCAGCTCATTCCTTAGCTTCCATGGTCTTTTCTCTTTTGAGACTACCCATCCTATTGCCATTGTGGAGTCGCTTTCAAGAACCAGATTCCTTAGAAGGTTTTGGTGACAAAATAGTAGACCATATAAAATTGCTTTTACTTCAGCCTCATAGGCCCACCCAAATCCAATTCCCAGAGCAAAATACCCCACGTATTTCTTGTTGGAATCTCTAATAACTCCCCCAGCACCACTGTTACCAGGGTTGCCTTTGGATGCTCCATCAACATTGCATTTCAGTAACCCAGCGTCCGGGGGTAACCAAGACACCTGTCTAGGTACAGAAGCAGATTTTGGAAGTTGGATGCTTCCCAAGTTCCTTGTCAACTGATTTGTATCATAAGGACAGCCTGGCCATGCATTTCTCACCCACCATGCCACTCGTAATATATACATGTCTTCAATCTCTTGAGATTGAACTCCTCTTCCTCTGAAGATTATGTTATTTCTTGCCATCCATACTGACCACACAAGAGAGTATGGAATAATTTTCCAAATGGTGTTGTCCATAGAGGAGCTGAAATTATTCCACTCCTCATGTAGAGCCAGCAAGGAGTTTGGATTTGCCCACAAAATCCCTTCTTTGCTGAAGATATTATACCAGATAGCACTAACCCGAGGGCATGTCACAAAAAGATGATTAACAGTCTCAATGTTCAGGTTACAAAAGCAACAATACCTGTTGTCTTCCTGAAGTATCCCTCTTTGCCAGAGGTTCATTCTTGTGGCCAACTTGTTGTGGACTGCCTGCTAGAACAACAAAGCTACCTTTGGAGGGACCAGCTTCTTGATCTGGTCTGGGACTGCAAAGTCTCTCACTTGTCATGATTTTGCACTTTTCTGTCCAAAATAAAAAAATTAGCACTTTTGATCCTCTACATTGCTTAATCCTTTGCAAATTAAAAATGATCCCTATCTATTTGGGACTAAAACGGCAAAAGTGTATAAATGTGAGGGACTAATTTTGCTAAAAAAAATTTCTTCTGAAGGGACCAAAAGTGCAAAACCGTGATAAGTGAGGGATCAAAAGAGTCATTAAGCCTTGAATTAATTGTTTCCCACTATCTCTTTAATATTTACTCTCTCTCCCTCTCTCTTAATAAATGTCATGGGTAAATATGGAAAAAAAATAATAATTTTTTCTTCAAATTAGTAGGGGGTCTTATATTAAGGTACAACAAATATTTTTTAAGAAATCTTATAATTAGGAACAGATGGAGTATTAAATATTTACATTTATTATTGTGTATTAACATTGTCATTATTTTCTATTATTTTAAAATTATTATGAAAGGGGTATATTGATCTTATTATAATTTAAGAAATCTTTAATAATTTTTTTGACCAAAGTCGAGTACATTTTCACTGTCATGCAGCAATCCTTCTAAGTCCATTTTAGTACTTTCTGCCTTTGGCTTCTCTAGATCTCTTTCACACATGTCAAGGTTTGGGAGCATAATTCATATCAGATTTTCAAGTAAATAACACTCCTACATTTACAACCATAATAGCAAGCCTCAATAGAGATAATATACAAATTTTTCAATCGAACTTACCCAGTCATCATTGAAGAAATGAGTAACTTGGAGAGGGGTTCCCACAAGGCCTCAATGACAACATGGAATTGATCAGACGGAAGCAAACACAACATACCAGATATAGATCCTTTTCATGGCATCTTTCAGCTCCAGTAATGATATATACACACCTTATTTTTTAAACACTTCATTTCCACCTTTTTTTATTTCTATCTCTCTCATCTTATCATCTATCAAATTCATGGACAAAATTCATGGACATAAACATATAACTGTTATTGATACAAAATATAATTACTTTAGTCCATCAAATTCATGGACAAAATTCATCTTGTCAATCAGATGGTGCTAAATACTAGTGAAGTTTCAATTAATTCATTCTTAAACTTAATGTATCAATTAATGAACTTAAGGACAACTAATCACACAAATCTTCATTATTTATCATCATAATCAAACCTTCATAATAAGGAGAAAGACATGAATCGTGAATGTACCTGC
The DNA here is from genome assembly GCF_012489685.1 of Lotus japonicus. Lineage (NCBI taxonomy): Eukaryota > Viridiplantae > Streptophyta > Magnoliopsida > Fabales > Fabaceae > Lotus > Lotus japonicus. The sequence continues at coordinate 94,630,207 of NC_080043.1, read as the reverse complement.
AAGAAACGGTGAGGTGGTGGAGGAGGACATGCACCTCAAGCTTAGCCAGCTCCCTGCCTGGACAAGAGTGGACTCCATTTCCAAACGGCATATATGTGTTTCGTCTTGGTGGCACCTGCGGCAACACACGGATATATACAAAATATTAACATTATGGAACATGAGAGAGTTTTCACATGATGATATGATCCTCCTGACAAGAGTGAGAAGTGAGGACTGTGGTGGAAGGAGGTTTTACAGAGGAAAATGTGGGGCTATAGGGGGAGAGTTTTGGGAGAGGCGTCATTGGCATCATGGGAACACAAATTAACATTCCATTTTTGGGATCCACGTTTTCAAGAGACAGCTGGCTGAATTTTGAAGAAGTGACGAAATTAGTACTTGTTTGATAGTGGTTTAAATGATTCTCTAATCACCTTACTTGCTGCCTTAAGGTACACAGATAAATTAAGTGAGCTATTTATAAGCAAGCAGGACAAAACCTCTGAAGATTTGCAAGGAAAACTAAAGTAGAAAGCTTTCCTGAAACCTAAGCACAAAGAGACAGGGGATTTAAGGCAAAATAGGTACATGCATGTTCTATACAACACGTGTACTTGCAGTTTTTCAGAGAAAAATGTTTTAGGTAAGAGATAAACTCAAAAAGATATGAAAGACATATGTGTGCTGCTAAGATAAGGTAAGGGGGAAGGGTAACCATAAATTAAAAGGGGCTTAAATATTTGAATTCGCCTCAAATAGCCTTGATTAATACGAAGGAATATATATATATATATATATATATATATATATATATATATATATATGTTCTAAGCATGAGACATGAAAGAAAAATTCAATTGTGTGGCCTTTAACAAATGAGTGGTTGGTTCAAGTGATATATATTTGATTTTTTGACTCTTTTGTATGAAAAAAATTCAAAAAGTTAGTACAACTAGAATGTGAATATTTCCAACTCAAATAGAAGAATACTTGTGTTAGACAGAAAAACTTTTTGCAGCCCTTGTAACTTGTAAGACCTAAGCTAACAAAAACTTTGATTTAGTTCCTTAGAATCAAGGATGTAGTTGTAACTTATCAAGTCGTTGTAGTTTAACTTGTTATAATGTGATGGATAAGTGCAAAATGTCCAAAATAAATCTCATAGAAATTTCGTCATCACATACTTCATCCGTTACAAAATGACCTCATTCTTATTACTTAGAGATAACATCCAAAAAATTGTGACTACTACAGCTTCTTGAGGAAAAATTACTTCATTAAGCCACCATCGTGATAAAGGGTGTGCTCTGAATATCTACAGAGACTTATGGCTCCAATAGATATTGGCTAGTTTCAACTGCTCATGTCCTCTTCTTCATCCAGTGGAGCATACCATTCTGGCCGCCGCTTAGAGTTGCTCAGCCCGTAGTTCAGAAGCAGTTCCTCATCTTGAAGAGCCCTAGTTGCTACCAAAAAAACAGTATTTAGAGTAGGAACTTTTGATTCACTATTTCTTGAAACCCCATTTTTGAACCAAAACCTGCTAAAACTCTTCACATTGACCTCTGCATTTCCATATAAGATATTAGGAATGTAAACTCTCATGTTGTTTTCAGTCAATGGAAAGTCATAAGGGCAAACCATGACATTTGGAAGCATCCCTTTTGCAGGGTGATTAGCGAAGTGTGCCAAGGCTAATGGGTTTCTACACTCAAGTACATCATCACTACTATCTACTTGGGATCCTTCCAAAGGCTTACTTAGGCTGTCTGCACCTTTCTCAGCTCCTTCCATTTCAGCCTTGTTTTCTAACATATTTCTACCATTCCACAGTTCTTGCCGATCACCTCTACGACTCCAAGGTTGGGCGTCAATGACAGTTCCATCATATCTTGTTATCAAATAGGGGTTCTTCTCATCAAGATATCCAGGAATACAATGACAATGAGATGGAAAGTAGACTACACCAGGATAAAAGGCTAGCACAGCACCCACATCTGCTACCCCATCTAAAAATAGACCTTGCCCAGCATCCTTGTGAGATATTTGAGAAGGTTTTACATAGAGACTGTAGCCAATTTGATCCTTTAATTTCTGAGAAACTTCAGCTTGGCTTAATGGCCTTCGTTTAGAGACAGCTGTGCAACAAACACATCAATAAATAAAGAGTTGAAGGTTAGAAAGTTTCACAGTAACATGAAAGATATGAATAAACAAATAAAGGTACACTCATTGCTACAGAACAGATTAATTTTATATACCACATTACCACATTGGAACTGGATCCAAAGGAAGAGGAATTTATTTTATATAGCCAAATGACAAGTCAAAAGGGGGAAATTAAAACAAAAATTAACTCACCAGGATTGTTAGTTGGTGGGTCACACCGACCCTTAGCTGAACTAGGTCCACTATGGTGAGGCAAATTGTTTGCTTGTTGAGATAACTCAAAGGAGTCAGTCACAATCTTTTCATTTGGACGAATTTTTTCATCCATGAACGTGCAAAATGCTTTTATTTGAGAATGAACATTTTCTTCCACTTGCATCTTTTGATCAGCAACTGAGGCTTTACTGCCCATTTCAATAATCTCTTCTGCATCTGCTCCATCAGCATCCTTCCCTAACCGATTGTAGCTGGATATTTAAGTCTTTGCATGAGCAAAATATGTCGAGATGTTAAAAGGGAAAAGAATCACATACACAGCCAAATTGAAATATTAGGCATTTAAGTTATATGAACCCGCAATAGCATCTTTAGACAACAATTTATCAAAGAAAACTTAAAATTGAAGATATGAAAGAGTCAATCATTATTTGAAGGGATATCCAGTAGGTCTATAAAAGGCCAACCTAATGCTATCAAGGCAGAGTCCCCCAAGGAACAGTTGGACCATCATTCTTTAAATATAGGGAAATAGAACTATGAAGTTTTGTGTAACATCCTGACTTGACGACTGGCCTCACGGTAACAACACGAGTCATTTCAGCGCGCTTTGTCTTCCTTCCCAGGAGGTCACCCATCATAACATTGCTCCAAGGCTAGCACACTTAACCATGAAGTTCTTATGAGTTGTGTTCCCGAAAAGAAGTTGCAACTTGTTGTTATGGGTAGTACAATCAAATCTTTTATGCCCTCCTCAACTGTATAGTCCATCCCTATACAGTCTCGGAATACCTCTTGTTCGGGTGTGAGATCGGTTCATTCATGTGCCCCTCCGCCTAGAAGCCTGCCAGGAGCCGCTCCTTTTCCGTGCCTCAGCACCGGCGATCACTCCCCGCCCTCGTTGGCCCCTGGCGTCACAGGCCCACCAACTTCCGCTTGGTTCGTCCCCGAACCACACCGTACTAGGAGAGGTCGGCTCTGATACCATTTGTAACATCCTGACTTGACGACTGACATCACGGTAACAACACGAGTCTTTTCAACGCGCTTTGTCCTCACTCGTGCGCTTCCCGGGAAAACTTCCCAGGAGGTCACCCATCATAATATTGCTCCAAGGCTAGCACACTTAACCATGGAGTTCTTATGAGTTTTGCTCTCGAAAAGAAGTTGCAACTTGTTGTTATGGGTAGTAAAATCAAATCTTTTATGCTCTCCTCAACTGTATAGTCCATCCCTATACAGTCTTGGAATATCTCTTGTTCGGGTGTGAGATCGGTTCATTCATGTGTCCCTCCGCCTAGAAGCCTGCCGGGAGCCGCTCCTTGTCCGTGCCTCAGCACCGGCGATCACTCCCCGCCCTCGTCGGCCCCGAGCGTCACAACAACCTTCTTTAATCCTTTCGATCGCGTGATCTTAGAAGAAATTGAGAAATGTTATTATGTCATGAATGAAAGATTTATTCTTCCATAAGAATTAAACAATGATATATTCTCGTCAGAAGTAACCATTGTTTTTTTAATAAAATATAGAATGAGGAATATTTTTAGAAAAATATTCTTGGAGTAACATAACATGGTCCCCTAGCCCCTACTCATCACTTTTAATCAGTTTGTAGACTCTATAATTAGTTAAGAACTTATATTATCAATAATAATATTCAATTTTCTAATTTTATTTAATAATAAGACACTAAGCAATATGTTGAATAGTTTAAAATATTGATAACTCTTAACAAAAATGATCAATAATTTCGTTCATTAAGATTTTATTATTATTATTTTTTAGCATTTTATTTTGTTTAAGATTAATAAAATATTTATCACTTTTGACTGAAATAATCAATAATATCATTCACTAATATTTGGTCAAGGGAATGAGTTTCAGTGTTTCATATTTCAATTATTTTTAAGCATTTATTTAAAGACTAATATATTATTTTTAATTTTTAATTAGAATAATCAATAATATCATTAACTAATACTTTTGTTATGTAAAGTTGTTCAATGTTTATATTTATATTATTTTTTAATATTTTATTGTTGTTTAAAAATAGTATATGTTATACTACTTTTTCTTGAAATAACCAATTATTAATATCATTCATTAATATTTTTTCAGGGAAAGTAGTTTCTTAATTTCATATTTTTGTCAGTATTTGTGTTTGTTTAACAATAGTTTTACATTTTTTTGATACGCAAGAATGACACTACATTTATCGCTTTTGACTGAAATAATAAATAGATTCATTCATTAATATTTTGTCATGAAAAGTAGTTTTAATGTTTCATATTTTAATTAATTGTTTTGTATTTTTTCTGTTTCAGACTAGTATAACGTGTGAGTGAAATAATCAATAGTATCCTTTATTAATATCTTGCTATAGAGATTAGTCTCAATATTTAATTTTTGAATTATTTTTTTGTATATTTTAAGACTAATATATTGATAATGTAAATAATGATTGACTACAATTAAAGATTTTAATTTCTTAAATAAGAGAAAAAATATTGACTACAATAAATAGAAATAACTATGGAAATTCAAACCAAGGAAACTTGTATTATAAAAGGTGGAAGAGAATGACTCGTTTGAAGCATGAGACCAACTACTAAGGTTATATAAATCTTTGATTTTACTTTCAGTATTTCAGCAAAGACAAACACATAAACGTATTGACATTTCAGCTACTGACGATGGCTAAGATTTCCTTCATACTAATTTTATTTATTGGACTTCTCTTCACAACAGGTATACTAACAAATTTTATATGTTCGCACTCACTTTCAATTTCATCTTATTTTCACATATTTTCTATACCAAACATTCTCTTATTTTTCCATCGCGTCGCGGATCAGTTTTTTACTCATCAATCAATTGTCTCTTACGTCCATATCTTTCTTTAAGGATGGATGTTAAATGTGCTTTGAAAGAATATTTTCTCATATGATTTTTTCTTGAAAAGTCAATTTTTTAGTACTTGAGGTCCTTTACTTGTTCCAAATTTTTGGGTGTTCTTAAAATACCTTGTTGCTACCAAAAAAATTTATAAATCGATAAGGCTCTCTGTATTTTAAGTATAGCACTTTGTATTTTATGTTGAACACTTCTTATTTTTTGCATTTTGTAAAATATTTCAGCTATCACTTGTATTTTCTAAAGTTATTTTTGCATTTTCTAAGTTGTGGCAGGGACAAGTGAACAAAAAACTTCAACATGTTCGACATCGCTAGGTCCTTGCGGAAACGAGCCAAATTGTGAAAAGATGTGTTTTTTTAAGTATATTAAGGCTCAAGGTCGTGGGATTTGCGTTGGAGGTGTATGTTTATGTACGTATGATTGTGGTGCCAAAATCTAAAATATTAATGTACCATGTCTTCACTTGAAAGTGATAGTATGAGTAAAAATAAATTATTTATGAATTGTCTTATCTTTTTTGTTCACAAAAAGTTAAGTTGTGTGTTTCTAACAGTCCATTGCTGATAAAACTTAAATAAAAAAAGTTTAAATGAAAAATGAAATATTGAAACTGTTTTTAATAATAAAATATTAATGAATATGTCAATTATTTATAATTTCATTTAAAGGTTATAGACCTCTCTCACCACTTTGATCTTTTACTAAATAAAGGTGGTATTGCCCTTTTTCGCCAAACTCCTCTTTGGTGTTTTTATCTATCCAAATAATTTGGTAATAAATAGAGTGTTAGTACACTAATTAGGAACCACCAAAATGAAATAATAATTTTTGGAAGATGATGAATAGATGTTTCTATTGAAAAAATATGATAATTAATTTTAAATATAGTATTCAATTTTATAAATATTACTCATTCATTCCTAATTATCAGACCCCTTGGGGATAAAAACGCTCATTAAAAAAACATGTAATAAGACTAATTAATGCACTGGTTTTTTTTTTTTTTTGGTTACAATGAGGGAAAACCCAAACAGAAAGAAACTAGGAAGCAGCAGGCCCTAAAGAACGGGGAAGAGGGACCATCAAATCCCTTTGCAGCCACGAATGACACTCGCCGAAGGGAGAATCATAGGTGTGAAGACCAACCGGCAGAGAAAGTCCCACCTTAGCAAGGTAATCTGCCAGACAGTTAGAATCCCTGGGGCAGTACTGGAAGCGAATAGAACCATGAACTGAGGCTAGCTCCAGAATAGCTGCAGCAAGATGACCAAATTGGTGGTAAGAGATGGCCTGGCCATTTAACAGATCAATCACTTGGTCAGAATCACTTTCAACGATGACTTGTGGGATATCCAAGCTAACAATGAGGTTCACTGCTGCTTGAACAGCGAGGAGCTCAACCAGAAACGCATCCGGTCTGCCAAGATCACCAATATTAAGACTAAAACCTATCCTCCAGTCCCCTGCTGAATCACGGATTGCACCACCACAACTCGCGCGAAGGTCGGAGGCGAGAGCCCCGTCAACGTTAGCCTTAACCCAGCCCTCGGGCGGTCTAGTCCAATGCTCCAACCTGGTGCTGGATCCACCTCCAGAAAACGAACCCCGTTGCTGGCCCTGTAAAAAACTCAGGGAGGAAGACAAAGCTCTATTTGTAGTGATTTCTTCCATGCCTAGAGTCCGTATAAAGCCCCAAACGCGAGTTGAACTATGCGCTGTGCCATGAAAGACCAATTCGTTCCTCATTCGCCAAATGGCAGATAAAGCAGAAGCAAAGAACCGAGGCCAATCCAATCCGGAAGACATCCCCAAAGAATCTGTAATATTATCCTCCAACCAAGCGTCCCAATCGGTTATGAAGAAACTAGAAGCGCCTCCACCAGGTAACGCTGCTGACCAAAAGGATTGGACAACACTACAATCACGAAAACGGTGGATCAAGGTTTCTGCAGAGGTAGCACAGAGAGGGCATATATCAGAGGAGGCCATATGCCGTCGGAGGCGAGCGACATTAGTGAGCACACCATTATTCAAAAGTTTCCAGAGGAACACTCTCACCCGTTGCGGGCCTCTTATTTTCCAAACTGCCTTCCAGAGTTTTTCGTGAGTGCGCTGGAGAGGCCTGCCCGCCACCAACTCATATGCAGTTTTCGTAGTGAACTGCCCATTCGGATTATAGGCCCATTGAATTGTGTCAGGGGCATCGCTTGAGAGATGGGGAGTATTATCTCCAAGAATTTCACTGATAAATCTGTGAGGTAGTATATGGGAGAAGAGAAACAATTTCCACCCCCTCCCTGCCTCATAGAAGTGGTTTATTGGAAGCTCACGCAAGTCATGGGGAATAGGTTGCTCGATCACATCCTGGAGCTTATGACCCGAGAGCAACCAAGAATCGGACCAAAAATTAACTTGTGCCCCGTTCCCCACCTTCCATCTGCACCCTGTCAGTAAGGTATCCCACGTGGAGCGGATACCACGCCACACCAAGGATTCGCGACTGCACTTCCTCACCAAGGGTAACACAGAATCTCCACACCCGTACTTACTACGAAGAACGCGCACCCAGAGCGAAGAAGGTTGATTGATCAGCCCCCAACCCAATTTCATTAATAGTGCTTGATTGAAATCTGAGGACAATCGGAAACCTAGGCCACCCTGAGACTTAGGACTGCAAATCACATCCCAATTAACCTGGTGAACCCGCTTTTGGCCATTTTCCGATCCCCACACGAAGTCCCGCTGAAGTTTGTCCAGCTTCTCACAAACCCCTTTAGGAATTAACATTGTCTGCATGCAATATGATGGTAGAGCAGCTATCACAGATTTGGCTAACGTAACTCGACCAGCCAAACTCAGGGTGGACGCCTTCCACGCACTAAGACGCTTCTGGGTTCTCTCTAGGATAAAATCATAGGTAGCTCTTGTTGGAGTTTTGTGGAGAAGGGGAACGCCAAGGTATTTACCGAGATCGGAGGTAATGCCAATACCTGCCAACTGGCTCAACCTGTGAGCAACACCTCGATTAACATTATTAGAAACCAAAATACGAGATTTCTCTTTACTAACCTTTTGGCCAGAGGCCTCACAAAAGGAGTCTAGGCACTGCATCATTAAAGCCATTTGATCTAGTGAAGCTTCTCCAAATAAGAGGAGATCGTCAGCGAAGAAAAGATGAGTAATTGGTGGGCCATTTTTGTTGAGGAAAATGGGCTTCCATCGGCCGCCGTCAACTTCATGCTGGATCATATGGGCCAACCTCTCAATACATAAGACAAAGAGATAAGGGGAAATAGGATCACCTTGTCTGATGCCTCTGGAAGGGGTGAACTTGTCAGTTTTACTACCATTAAACATCACTTGGAAGGAGCTTAAGGATACACAATTAACAATCAAGTCACAAAAGCTATGGTCAAAGCCCACTTCCAGTAGAGTATCCCGTAAAAAATTCCAATTGAGCCTATCATAAGCTTTCTCAAGGTCGATCTTCATGGCTACCCATCCGTTTTTCCGCTTTAGGTAACGCATAGAGTGGAAAACCTCTTGAGCAATAATAATGTTATCGGAACTCTGTCTTCCTGGTATGAAACTGCATTGGTTTGGGGCAACAAGATCTCCAAGCACCCCTTTCAAACGGTTTGCAATAGCCTTGGTCAGAGTCTTATAAATCACATTACACAAGCCTATAGGCCGAAATTGCGAGAGGAGATTCGGCCTCTCAAGCTTGGGGATCAGAACTATGAGGGTATCATTCACCTCCTTCACCTTCTCTGGGCACATGACACAACTCTGGATGAACTCAACAACTGATTTACCAATTATCTCCCATTGAGTTTGAAAGAAAAGTGGGTTCAAGCCATCTGGGCCTGGAGCTTTTAAGGCGCCCATGCTAAACACTGCAGCACGTATCTCATGTGCATCCAAGGGCTTCATGATCTCGCAAATAGTCTCCCTTGAGAGTCTCGGGAAGGACATGCAAGAGGGAAGAGGATGGCCATCACCTGGGCTCGTGTAGAGGCGTTGGAAGTAATCAACCGCCATGGCACGAAGAGCATTCGGGTCCGTCACCAAGTTACCCCCATCATCGGTCAAGGCCTCAATTTTGTTCCTTTTCCTACGAACCAAAGTTGTTGTATGGAAGTAACGAGTGTTCTTATCACCATGGTTGAGCCAAGAAATTCTGGATTTTTGTTTCCATAATAATTCCTCTTGAATTAACGCTTCATAGTACTCCTCCCAAAGACGTTTTTGCAGTTTCTCAAGATAAGGAATATGCTGCATCCGGAGCTTATTATTTATCCCTTCAAGCCGCCGCATGAGTTTCCTTTTTCGCTTCCCAATTTCCCCAAACACCTCCGAATTCCAGTGGGTTGCAGCGTCACGGAAAGCTGAGGAAGAGGGACTCCAATCAACATGAGCGTCCCAGGCCTCCTTGACTACTCGCGGGAAATCCATATGGGTAATCCATGATGCCAAAAAGCGGAAAGGCCGTTGAGAGGCATCACAAGGGTCATCACGAAACTTAATCAAGACAGGCTTATGGTCTGATTTGAGCTTGGGGAGGTGAACAATAGACGCCTCAGGGAAAGATACCACCCAGGGATCATTCCCCAATGCCCAATCTATCCGCTCTTTCACACCTCTGCCTTCCCAAGTAAAGGGAGGACCCTTGAACCCAAGATCAAAAAGAGAGCAATCATCGATACAATCACGGAATTTGTGCATGGACACCATGTTAGGAGGGCCCCCACCAACCTTGTCAGAGGCATGAAGATAGGTGTTAAAGTCTCCTACCACAGCCCAGGGAAGAGACACATTAGAAGCAAGGCGACGCAGCTCACGCCACAGAGAGTCCCTAGTCGACACATTCGGACTCCCATACACAAATGTCACTAGCATGCAAGGGGCATTTCCTCTAGGAGTAATACGTGTGTGAACGAATTGGCGATGGGAGGAGAGAATTTCAATACTACCCCATTGTTTTTGCCACAGAATCCAAATTCCTCCTGAGAAGCCTTCCGCCTCCACCACGAAAAAATCATCAAAACCTGTAGCTTTCAAGATTCCTGGAATTTTCTTGGCATTAACACGTGTCTCAAACAAAGCTAGGCAAAAGACATTATGCCTGGATACAAGATCCTTCAAGAGAAAGGGAACACCTTTCGCAGCAGCACCCCGGACATTCCAACTTAGTATGTTGTATAACATAATAAACTGATAGAGGGGGGGGGGGGTGAGGACGTCAAGAACTTCTACGGGCCCTGGGAGAGAGACTCCGATCCCGGTCCCTTGCAAAACCAAACGACTGGTCAGTAGCCTCAGCCTTCGAAGGGGCATCCCTAGAAGGACTATTACCAAGTTCCTGCTGTTTAGGAGCATCCATACTATGAGACGAGCTTCCTTCAAACGAGCCCAAGGGTTTGCGGGCTTGGGATTTTACCTTCTTCAAAGAAGTAGGACCCACCTTACCCACATGGGGGCGCGTATTTGGTGACGGGGAGAGAGGATTAGGGTTTCTGTGATTCCCAGCAGTGATTGGGGAATTAGAACCCTGGCTATTGATTGCCTGGCCCACTCCTGAATTATTAGCGTCAAGCTGAATACTAGGTTGACCCGGGAGGGATTTTGTTTGATTTGGGATTACGAAATTGGTATTTCCTCCTGCACGTGCACTAACGTCACTTCCAATTCCGTGGGAATCTGCTTCTGCGATCGGATTGGGTATAGGGGACTTCTTGGGGCCCACCTCATTATTAGCAATGACCTGATGATTTGGGAGAATATTCTCACCCACTGTCACGGGCGCGGAAACTGGGTCTGTTACTGCGTTGCTCGTTCCAGCTGGTTTCTCGTGATTTGCTCCATTGATTACGTCAACGTCCATTGTTTCCAAAGCGGAAAACCTCGAACCTCCCGGCGGAGCACCGGAGCTGGACCGTTTTCCGGTGGGTGCGGAGCCTCTACTAGTGACCGGAGCCTTCTTGGGAGCACTTCGAGAAAACCTTTTTGCGATCATCCAAGGCCCAAAGTCATCCTCGCCTTTGTCAACAGTTGTCTTCTTCCCTGGTTCACTGGGTGGTTTTGACCCTTCCATGTCTGCAACTTTCAGAGGACATCCCTCCTTCCGATGGCCAAATTTGCCACAGTCAAAGCAGATTAAATTCAGACCTTCATATTCAATCTTGAACTCCTCTCCCTCGAAGACAAATTTGGAAACCAAGGTCTTACGAAGATCAATCTCAACACAGATCCTAGCAAACTTGGCTCGTTCCGTCAGAGGACCAGGTTGGCCTTTTCCCGCCATAGTCTTCCACGTATAATCGTCCACCTTCACAAAACGGCCCACATTTTTTCCAATCTCGTGAAGGACATCCTGATCATAGCATTCCACCGGGAAGCCTGGGATCCTGAACCAGACCGCAACCCGTGTGAGTTCACCTTTCGACGGAATGAACATAGGCCGCCACTGCTGAATAACCAGGTAATGCCCCATGATCACCCAGGGTCCCCCTGTGAAAACGTGCGCATAGTCATTCCGATTAGCAAACCTCACGACGAAGAACTCAAAGTCTAGGTCGATGACCTCCATCTCCCCCGATGGGTTCCATAGCTTATTTAGGCGGTCCTTGAGCAAATTGAGGCCTATGCGCTTCCCCAAGAGCTTAACGATAATGGAGCTTTGCCATGGTTTGCGTAGCTCTCGGCGCTTTTCCTTTGATAATTTGATCACTGGGCAGAGGGGGTTCGTCTGAGGTCTCTCGTCGACATCCGTATCGCTCGTCTCCGATTCAGATTGGAACCCCTCGAATGGCACCTCATCTTCCTCTGACTCCTCCCCACCATTGACACCTAAGCAGATATCTTTGTAGGAGATCACTTTTCTGTCCAGCATGGTCACAGTGGCCACCTCTGGCAGCCCATCTTCCGGCGGCTTACCGGAATCGCTCATCCCACTGAATTATTAAAACATGAAAAAATTAATGCACTGGTTTTAATAAAAGTTATACAATATTTCATATTTACCCTTATCTATTTCATCATTGCATTAAGGCTTAATAGCTCATTTGGTCTCTCACTTGTCATGATTTTGCACTTTTCTGTCCAAAATAAAAAAATTAGCACTTTTGATCCTCTACATTGCTTAATCCTTTGCAAATTAAAAATGATCCCTATCTATTTGGGACTAAAACGGCAAAAGTGTATAAATGTGAGGGACTAATTTTGCTAAAAAAAATTTCTTCTGAAGGAACCAAAAGTGCAAAACCGTGATAAGTGAGGGATCAAAAGAGTCATTAAGCATTGAATTAATTGTTTCCCACTATCTCTTTAATATTTACTCTCTCTCCCTCTCTCTTAATAAATGTCATGGGTAAATATGGAAAAAAATAATAATTTTTTCTTCAAATTAGTAGGGGGTCTTATATTAAGGTACAACAAATATTTTTTAAGAAATCTTATAATTAGGAACAGATGGAGTATTAAATATTTACATTTATTATTGTGTATTAACATTGTCATTATTTTCTATTATTTTAAAATTATTATGAAAGGGGTATATTGATCTTATTATAATTTAAGAAATCTTTAATAATTTTTTTGACCAAAGTCGAGTACATTTTCACTGTCATGCAGCAATCCTTCTAAGTCCATTTTAGTACTTTCTGCCTTTGGCTTCTCTAGATCTCTTTCACACATGTCAAGGTTTGGGAGCATAATTCATATCAGATTTTCAAGTAAATAACACTCCTACATTTACAACCATAATAGCAAGCCTCAATAGAGATAATATACAAATTTTTCAATCGAACTTACCCAGTCATCATTGAAGAAATGAGTAACTTGGAGAGGGGTTCCCACAAGGCCTCAATGACAACATGGAATTGATCAGACGGAAGCAAACACAACATACCAGATATAGATCCTTTTCATGGCATCTTTCAGCTCCAGTAATGATATATACACACCTTATTTTTTAAACACTTCATTTCCACTTTTTTTATTTCTATCTCTCTCATCTTATCATCTATCAAATTCATGGACAAAATTCATGGACATAAACATATAACTGTTATTGATACAAAATATAATTACTTTAGTCCATCAAATTCATGGACAAAATTCATCTTGTCAATCAGATGGTGCTAAATACTAGTGAAGTTTCAATTAATTCATTCTTAAACTTAATGTATCAATTAATGAACTTAAGGACAACTAATCACACAAATCTTCATTATTTATCATCATAATCAAACCTTCATAATAAGGAGAAAGACATGAATCGTGAATGTACCTGCAAGAAACGGTGAGGTGGTGGAGGAGGACATGCACCTCAAGCTTAGCCAGCTCCCTGCCTGGACAAGAGTGGACTCCATTTCCAAACGGCATATATGTGTTTCGTCTTGGTGGCACCTGCGGCAACACACGGATATATACAAAATATTAACATTATGGAACATGAGAGAGTTTTCACATGATGATATGATCCTCCTGACAAGAGTGAGAAGTGAGGACTGTGGTGGAAGGAGGTTTTACAGAGGAAAATGTGGGGCTATAGGGGGAGAGTTTTGGGAGAGGCGTCATTGGCATCATGGGAACACAAATTAACATTCCATTTTTGGGATCCACGTTTTCAAGAGACAGCTGGCTGAATTTTGAAGAAGTGACGAAATTAGTACTTGTTTGATAGTGGTTTAAATGATTCTCTAATCACCTTACTTGCTGCCTTAAGATACACAGATAAATTAAGTGAGCTATTTATAAGCAAGCAGGACAAAACCTCTGAAGATTTGCAAGGAAAACTAAAGTAGAAAGCTTTCCTGAAACCTAAGCACAAAGAGACAGGGGATTTAAGGCAAAATAGGTACATGCATGTTCTATACAACACGTGTACTTGCAGTTTTTTAGAGAAAAATGTTTTAGTTAAGAGATAAACTCAAAAAGATATGAAAGACATATGTGTGCTGCTAAGATAAGGTAAGGGGGAAGGGTAACCATGAATTAAAAGGGGCTTAAATATTTGAATTCGCCTCAAATAGCCTTGATTAATACGAAGGAATATATATATATATATATATATATATATATATATATATATATATATATATATATATATATATATATATATATATATATATATATTCTAAGCATGAGACATGAAAGAAAAATTCAATTGTGTGGCCTTTAACAAATGAGTGGTTGGTTCAAGTGATATATATTTGATTTTTTGACTCTTTTGTATGAAAAAAATTCAAAAAGTTAGTACAACTAGAATGTGAATATTTCCAACTCAAATAGAAGAATACTTGTGTTAGACAGAAAAACTTTTTGCAGCCCTTGTAACTTGTAAGACCTAAGCTAACAAAAACTTTGATTTAGTTCCTTAGAATCAAGGATGTAGTTGTAACTTATCAAGTCGTTGTAGTTTAACTTGTTATAATGTGATGGATAAGTGCAAAATGTCCAAAATAAATCTCATAGAAATTTCGTCATCACATACTTCATCCGTTACAAAATGACCTCATTCTTATTACTTAGAGATAACATCCAAAAAATTGTGACTACTACAGCTTCTTGAGGAAAAATTACTTCATTAAGCCACCATCGTGATAAAGGGTGTGCTCTGAATATCTACAGAGACTTATGGCTCCAATAGATATTGGCTAGTTTCAACTGCTCATGTCCTCTTCTTCATCCAGTGGAGCATACCATTCTGGCCGCCGCTTAGAGTTGCTCAGCCTGTAGTTCAGAAGCAGTTCCTCATCTTGAAGAGCCCTAGTTGCTACCAAAACAACAGTATTTAGAGTAGGAACTTTTGATTCACTATTTCTTGAAACCCCATTTTTGAACCAAAACCTGCTAAAACTCTTCACATTGACCTCTGCATTTCCATATAAGATATTAGGAATGTAAACTCTCATGTTGTTTTCAGTCAATGGAAAGTCATAAGGGCAAACCATGACATTTGGAAGCATCCCTTTTGCAGGGTGATTAGCGAAGTGTGCCAAGGATAATGGGTTTCTACACTCAAGTACATCATCACTACTATCTACTTGGGATCCTTCCAAAGGCTTACTTAGGCTGTCTGCACCTTTCTCAGCTCCTTCCATTTCAGCCTTGTTTTCTAACATATCTCTACCATTCCACAGTTCTTGCCGATCACCTCTACGACACCAAGGTTGGGCGTCGATGACAGTTCCATCATATCTTGTAATCAAATAGGCGTTCTTCTCATCAAGATATCCAGGAATACAATGATAATAAGATGGAAAGTAGACTACGCCAGGATAAAAGGCTAGCACAGCACCCACATCTGCTACCCCATCTAAAAATAGACCTTGCCCAGCATCCTTGTGAGATATTTGAGAAGGTTTTACATCAAGACTGTAGCCAATTTGATCCTTTAATTTCTGAGAAACTTCAGCTTGGCTTAATGGCCTTCGTTTAGAGACAGCTGTGCAACAAACACATCAATAAATAAAGAGTTGAAGGTTAGAAAGTTTCACAGTAACATGAAAGATATGAATAAACAAATAAAGGTACACTCATTGCTACAGAACAGATTAATTTTATATACCACATTACCACATTGGAACTGGATCCAAAGGAAAAGGAAATTATTTTATATAGCCAAATGACAAGTCAAAAGGGGGAAATTAAAACAAAAATTAACTCACCAGGATTGTTAGTTGGTGGGTCACACCGACCCTTAGCTGAACTAGGTCCACTATGGTGAGGCAAATTGTTTGCTTGTTGAGATAACTCAAAGGAGTCAGTCACAATCTTTTCATTTGGACGAATTTTTTCATCCATGAACGTGCAAAATGCTTTTATTTGAGAATGAACATTTTCTTCCACTTGCATCTTTTGATCAGCAACTGAGGCTTTACTGCCCATTTCAATAATCTCTTCTGCATCTGCTTCATCAGCGTCCTTCCCTAACCGATTGTAGCTGGATATTTAAGTCTTTGCATGAGCAAAATATGTCGAGATGTTAAAAGGGAAAAGAATCACATACACAGCAAAATTGAAATATTAGGCATTTAAGTTATATGAACCCGCAATAGCATCTTTAGACAACAATTTATCAAAGAAAACTTAAAATTGAAGATATGAAAGAGTCAATCATTATTTGCAGGGATATCCAGTAGGTCTATAAAAGGCCAACCTAATGCTATCAAGGCAGAGTCCCCCAAGGAACAGTTGGACCAATTGTAGTCTAAGCTCATAACACTACCTTCATATAAAAAACATATTACTGGGCAATAAATCTTGTTGATTTTCTATCTCATAAGTAAGACTCATCATTCTTTAAATATAGGGCAATAGAACTATGAAGTTTTGAAATTCTGAAGAAGACCATTTAAGCTATACCTAATTGGCTAACTAAAACGATACAGCTTGTCTTGGTAGCTCAGTTTAGAGATCTGGCTGTTAATGTCAAAGTGGTGGCCTTCTATATTGCCTATCCAGATGATGTCCTTTTGGAAAAACAAATATAATCATATCCAAATGCCGCTGTAAAGCATATATGTAGAAGACCACAGCTGAAGATATTTCCACTCACTCCAACTCTATTTGACCCTCCTGAACCATTTTTAATCCAATAAGCTACTAGCCGAACTGAATGTTAACAGACCCATTGGACTGGCTAGAGCACCTCTGTTTGTTATTAATATGCAATATAAAGTCTGGTTTTTGTATTGAACAATTCTATCTCTATCATTCCCTTTTCCATCTGATTCCCAAATATGCAATATAAAGTCAGTCTTTTGCATCGTACCATTCTATCTCTCTCTTCCTTTTCCATCTAATTCCCAAAATATCAACAAAACTCAAAACTAACCCCAGTGGGATAAGAGAAGGAAATTGAGTTTTTTTACCAAAATATTGGGTAATATGATAAACAAAGCACAGACAGCAAATTATCCACTAATATGGCAGAAGTTAGAAAGATATTAAGTGTGAAAAAAAGAAAAAGAGCAAACTTAACAACATTTCATGATTCACAAAAAAAACCGACAATTCATAATTAATCCACCCTTACAGTTAATTATCAAACATTGATAACAGAAAAACACTTACCTTGTATAAAAGAACAAACGATTGATATCAGCATCAAATTGTAGATGTTTCGGATCCCTAGCAAAAGTTGGACTTTTTGCAAGGGTTTTCACAGCCTGAAACAAAGTTCAGACCAAGATTGTCGTGAAAAATTTCACAGGATGCAAAGCAGTAAAAACTATATTTTAGCATAGCATAAAACTATAGAGAATTGGTAAAACTCAACATCTTTAAGAACTATCACTATAGACTACACAAGAATAAGCTATCAAAATTCCACGATAGAAGCGCACAGAAAGTCATCTAGCACAATAGATTCTGCTGTACTGCCTGAACAAAATGTATTGCCCTCTGAGTGATCTTTAGTCACTCATTCTAGAGAAGAGACCACATCTCATTTATCACAAGTAGGATTGACACATTCCTATAAATATGGATAATAACAATTTCATGTTTGGATAAAAATTGAAAGTACTTTCTCTTTGAATGTCACAAGTTCCAAAGCATGAAAAGCCAATGCAAGAAAATATAGGATTGATGTTGAAAGTAATTTCTGATACTTCTCCAATGAACTTGATGGGTTCACAAATACACCCACATATATGAGTATATTGACTATATTCACAGAAAAAAGAACTTCTTTTTCATATACAAGGGATTAAGTGTGCATGATTGGTTTGGCCCTAGAGCCAACGCTAACGAGATTTTGACACGTTGGCTTCAACGTGGATCCACATTGAGTCCAACGGAAATCCAAACACACACTAAGGGCTCCAACCCCTACCTACACCCCGACATAGCAGGAGTTCTAGAGCAACAAGTTGCCCTTTTTATATACCATAAGATAAGATAAGGAGATACCTCTTGAAATTTCTGAAATAAAAAAGCCATTGGTGACTAGTTGCCCTTTTCATGCAAATGTGCTGCCAGAGAAAAAGAGTGGCTTAATCAATACAACAGTCACAAAGTGGCAAGTTGAGTTAGAAAGTTTGTGACTTGGGCAGAAAATTAAACTGGGTATATATACAAATCAAGGAAGAGCTAAATGCTACAAATCAATGAAGCATTTCTACAAACACCTTGTAGGCAACCTAACAACATTACATTACCTCGTTCCACTGTTCCTGGTAATGCTAATTTGATTGCTTTTACTGGAATTGTTGATCCAACTCGGACCCACCCACCCTTCCTGGTGTCAGCGTCGTCGTCGTCGTTCTTCTCAACAAGCTTCGCATATGCTTGCTCTGTTTTTTTGTCAACAATGCAATGCTTTTTTTTTTCTGTAAAAACAATGAAATGCTCTGCAATCTTCTCAAATAAAAAATACAAAGTCTTTCTTTTTTGTCGTCAAGAAAAGAAAAATCATTTTATTCCCTTGAAAGATTTGTTAGTTGTGTTGATTATTTTAAATATATAATGAAAACTTAATTCATGTGATAGTAAACTCAAATTTTATAATATAATTATAGTCGTAAAAATCAATGTTTATTTTGCTATATATTTTTCTGAAATTCAAATTCAAAAACTAAAAATGACTCGTGCATCTCACTATATTTTGTTATTTGTATTAGTAATAATTATGAACCATATTATTTATATTTGTGTGTATTATTAAAGATTTTATAGCATTTCTAGATCAGGTCAGGCCTCTCCAACTCTGTTGGGCGTCGGGGCCCTAGATGCACTAGCGATCGACACATAAGGGGTAGTTGTCCGGGTTCCTGGGCCTGTTATCCTGCACCTCGTGTTCATGTCAGAGTCACCATAGCTAAGTGATGTACCAAAAAACATGTGTTAAGAAGTTCTTTAAATCTAAGTTGTTACTATTTTTTCAGTTTAATTCTCAAATGCTTCAATATATTCACCCAATTTTTATATAATTTAGGGCTGAGGATTTTTTTCGAATTATTATAAATGTGACGATAATTAGCATCAAAGCTCCATTAGGTTTTACCAACATTAAATACCATTCACAACCAAATTGCACATATAATCTTAATCTTTTATAAATTAGTTTATTTATAATTATGTAGTATGATGGATTATATTTGAAAAAGTATTTTGTATGTTTAATGCCTGTATTGTTAAATTGAATTTAGTTAATCATGTTAAGGAAATGATAATAGAGATTAAACATCTGTGCAATGCTGTAATTTTAACCATTCAACGTCAGTTGCTTATATAAAATTCAATCATTAGTAAAATCAGATGATAACATATTAAGGCAGGGGTCTTAATCCTAGTTATTACAAAGCTTCATGTTTGTCAACCTTAATAGAATTAATGGATATCCATCATTTTTTCAAATTATCTAGAAGCGAGAAGATGGGAGGGAATGAGAAGAGAGGAAATGGGTGAAGAGAGAAAGGGATTGTTGTGGTGCAAGCACTGGAACTTGGTGGCCAGCACCTCTAATGGTTGCAAATGTGAGACCACCCTCATAAACTTCCACCCACCCTGCCACTTGATGCTCGTGAAACCAAGCTCTCCACTCTTTCTTGACTTTCAAACCCATCTTGTTTATGCTGTACCTTGTTGATGTCACTGGAACTCTACCATCTGTGTCCCCACTGCATGTATCAGACATATAAATGAGATCAAAATCTTCTCGGATAGAAATCCTGAAACCCCAAATTGTGTTTTATTTGTGTGTCTCACTAATAAAAATGTGTCATATCAATATAAAGCATGTCTTTTTAACTTATGTGCTAAATTTTGATTAGTGAGACAGGAAAATGTGATTGAAGTCCTTCTAAATTTCTAACTCAAATATAGTAACATGCAAAACATTGGTAGAAGTTGAAATGCAACAAGTTATCTAAATTGTACAAGTTATATATTTTGGAGTACCTGTAGATCCAAATGCGTAGACCTGCATTTAGGAGCTTCTGAATGACTGGTAGAACCGTGTCTGGTGAGTCAGTCCAATTTTGAATTACAGAGCTTCATAAAACATAAGAACTTGTTAAAGCATAAGTTCTATCTCACAACCATTTAGTGTGTGTTTGTAGATAAAAGGTGATTGTGTTTTTTCTTATGCTAATAACTTTTTATCAATTGAAAAAAAACTTTTGCAAAGCCAGATATGCCAGTTGGATGTGCTTGAACTGATTTTCATCCAAATTCATAAAAAGAGTTATGTTACCTTTTTATTTCAAAACGAGTGTTAAGGTACATTTAGTTTTAATCCTAAAGCTTATAATGTATGGAAAATTACATCAAACATACATTTGTAGTAGAGCAACCCTTACCCGCAAGCTAATTTTTAGATGAGAATTAGGCCTAACCTAAACTCTAACACTAATTAATGATGAATAGCATGCTTAATTACCTGCAAAGAGTATATGGGTATGACAATTTGGTGATATTGGCATGTAGTGCCTTCTGAACCTCCTGATTATTGAAATATTTGCTTACATAATCTCCTGCACAGGGATCATATCCTGATGGTAGCGTATGCCACAGATCCTGAAGTTCAACAAAAAACAGAAGCATTAATTTTAAGTAGAATATCAAAAAATTTATTCAATTTAACAATTGAATTGTAAATGTGTGAGAAGATCAGTTACATGTTGGGTGAGAAGATGAGGAGCAACAACAAGTTTGGTTGAAACTCTTCCTTTAGAGTCATCGAGGCAAATTGGTGAGTAAATGCTAAATATGTCAATGGCTTTGTAAGCTCCAAAAAACCCTCTCATATACAAGTCACAAGCCTTTGTTAGGTTTTCTTTTTTAAAGTCACAATTTCTTTCTATCCCATGATATACTTTGTCTGAGATGATGGCATGGCTCCAAGCATAATCAATCATGCCATACACATCTGTAAGACCATTGATCACAGCATTTCCAATCTGATTTGTTACCAAAAACAAAAATCATTTGTTAATTGCTATCATGTGATAAGAAGAGAGTAAGATAATAGAAAAAAAGTGATAAATGTGAAATTTGATGTGATGTATAAAAAATAACAAACATGCGAGAAAAATATTGTGTATGTGAGGTATTAATACTCTCTTAGTGTCTAAAAATTGGGAAATTTTTTAAAAGTAATGCAAATAGTTGGATATTTTTTAATGTTTTCTTGGATCATCTTTTACATAATTGGATGATAGTGATCATTACCATAAATCCCTTCAAGTTTATAAAAGAGCCCTGTTGTGTTGCTTTGTTTCCTTCATAGATGAGGTCAGCAAGTTGTGGAACATAATGCCCTGTATTAAATCATTTCAAAAGAGACAAAAATTGTGTCTTAAAATATTGGACTAAACATTAATTATAACAGGGGAAGAGTATGTATGATGTGGAAATTCATTTTAGAGTCTAGAGATCAAAATTATATGATGATACCTGCATAGCTCTCTCCTGCAATATAAAATTCATGGGATCTGAAGCTTGGGAACCTTTTGAACCAACCAATCAAGAAAGCATAGTTGTCACTGGCAGAAACTCTATCTCCAAGTTCCTGTAAATCTTTGGAATTGTTGGTGTAAGAAAAGCCAACACCAACTGGTGACTCCAAGAATATGATATTGGCAACTGGGAAAATATAAATGTCACACAAATATTAATCGCAGTACTCAAATTAATTAGTTCTATCCAATTAAATATCTTTAAACAAGCAAAATTTTAGTACAAGGTAGTAAATCTAATTAAACATCTACATAGAATATATTTCCACTTGCTAATTGCTATTAAACTCAATAAAATAATGAAAGCAGTATTTACCTCTGTTCCAAGAGAACATGTTAAGTTTGAGGCCATGTTTGTCTTTCACAAGAAATGGACCAAGCTCACTTGCAGCTCCAAAGGCAATGGATGAACAACCAGGTCCTACTCAATCAATATTCCAACAACAAAAAAGGGTCCTAGTGAAGAAACATGGGATAATGATGAAAACTTAAAAATTGTACTTATAGTGCGTTTGCGTTTCAATTTAATTAACCGTTTACATTATTCATAAGCTAATTTAAAATAAGTTTAAAATAGTTTATGGGTAAACATGAATTCTTCAATTATAAGTTAATATTAACAACTTATGAATATGAGATGAAAACGGCTTATAGGTAAACCATAAATTTTTAAATAATTGCATAAGTATTTAAAATCAGATGCTCTTCCAAATTACACATTAGTGATTGTTGGATTTTATATTTTTCATAAGAGAAGCACCTTCATCCCATAATTAGTCTTTAAGATTAATTATGCTACTAAATGACACTCGTGAACACATCATCTCACAGTAAGTTGGTCTTTAGTCCTAACTCCTAAGACCTAACACTGGGCCACGGGTGTCTGTAAATGAAATTAAAGTTAGAGAAAGAAAGATCTTATGATTTGGTCGCATTATATTGGTGATTTTTTGGACAACACATGACATGCCACACTCCAGATGCCAAACCAAAACCAAGGCCTATAGTAAAATTGATAAATGATAGCAATAATTTAATGTCACTCTAGCTAGCTACTTTTAAATTATTTAAGATATGAGAGAGTGTAGCATATATACCTCCGTGCAGCCAAAGCACAAGAGGCTTTTGTGAAGGAGCTTCTTGAGCTTCAAAGAACCAGTAGAACAATGCCTTCTCTTCTTGTGGCCTTAGCTTCACATAACCAGCATAGTGTCTGAATTTCACTGGTGGCTGCCCTGGCAAGTTCTTCACTCTATCAGCCTCCTGCTGCCGTGCCTCCTCGGCTGCCACGGTGGTGAGGAGGAGACAGTAGAAAAGTGAGGTCCAGAAAGTGGCCATCGGCGAGCTTGTGCCCGTGCCCAGACTCCAGGGGAGATGATTTGTACAGAGATGGTGTTGTCTGGAAGAAGAAGAAGAAGAAGAAAGCGCTGGGAAAGATGGTGTTGTATTTAGGGTTTTAAATCAATCAAATATATAAAGAATACCTTACTAGACACGTGTCGTCTTCTCCTTATTTTGCTTATTTAAGAAATAAAAACTTTTATGTTGCCGCTTCCATTTTCATGCTTTAGATTGAATCATTTCAAATTTCAAATATAGTTGATACATGATGAAAGTGACAGAACACAGAAAAGAAAATGTTTAAAAAATCTTTGTTGCTCCCAACACGCTTCCATTTCTCTGTTGGATTGGATTTAATTTAGTTTGACTCTTCTATCTGTGTGTTGTATTTTAAACGTTAATTTTGTTTTCTATCTATTCCAGTTCTGTTTCTCTAAAAAGTCAAATGAGGAGATGCAGTTTGTTGCAGGGTACTACTCTCCTCCTTCTGAAAGCATGTTTTCCCGTTTCTCTTCCTGCGTCCAAATGCAAACCCTACACATCTTCAAACCCTGAAACTAAGAATTAGATACTAATTGAGATTTGAGATAATGTGAAAACACATTCATCTCAAGTTATTAGAAGAATTCTATTAATTTTGTGTGTGTTAACTCATGTTAGCACTGAGATTAACATCTATGCATACCGTAATATATAATTATAATTATTTGGCTTATAAAAAAACCGTAATATATAAACAAATTATATAGGGCTTTTACAAATTGAAATTCGAAATAATGTGAAAACATATTCATCTTAATTTATTAGAAGAATTCCATTAATTTTGTGTGTTAACTCATATTCGCAGTGACATTAACATATATACATGCCCTAATATGTAATTATTTGGCTTATAAAAAAAACCGTAATATATAACTATTTAATTAAAAAAATCACATAGGGCTTTTACAAAGGCTTGACCCTGAAGCAGTTGCATATGATATTGATTTCTAGCTATAAGACCCATCGGAGATAGATTATGGTTTTTCAAGTGGTTTTTTTATCGGTATATCGGAAAAGTTTTTCAAGTAGATTGACAATATTAAATAAAGCATTTTTTTTATTTAATTATTTATAAATATTCAAATGATCACGTCTATTTAATATATAAAAAATTAACTAAGTTCAAGAGAGTTTACAGTTGAGATGATTCAGGTCCCTGGGAGACATATTTGGTGTCTTTTTATATAAGACCTTCTATTGAATTAAAAAAAAAAAATCATATATACGCTTGCATTTATCAAACTTTTGTAATTTCAAAATTTTGATTATTTAGTAATTAATTTATTCAGTGCTTCCTAATACATTCATTAAAAAATAAATGTAGAAAATTGTATAAACTTTTTAAAGCACCTTAATTGCCTTATTATCTTATAATTAAGAAATGAGGGAATATTAAACTTAATTTTATCTAACTTTAAAGAAACATGTGGCCTCCAGTTAGGTACCAAAGCTAATTTGATAAGAAGCTGATTCCTATTAAGGAAGAACACTAAGAATTCTAAAATCTAAACTAAAAAATTAGAAAAGAGAGACTTTAATCAATTTTCTTATTAACATTTCATAATGAAAGTAATACTACTTATACTAACTATTCACTTAAGGAATGAAATGTGACTTTACATGTGGCACCATCTTAGAAAATAAAATATTCTAGATCATAAAACATAATAAAATACTGGAATTATTAAACTAATATTTTTTTTTGAAAGGATTAAACTAATATTCATAAAAGAGCAAT
The DNA here is from genome assembly GCF_012489685.1 of Lotus japonicus. Taxonomy (NCBI): domain Eukaryota; kingdom Viridiplantae; phylum Streptophyta; class Magnoliopsida; order Fabales; family Fabaceae; genus Lotus; species Lotus japonicus. The sequence goes on along the minus strand of NC_080043.1, from coordinate 94,605,334 downwards.
ATAATGAAACTATATATTTCTGGCTCAATTATTAGAATTCCAATTCTTTCGCATACGAGTTGTTTGTGGGTGTGATACAGTATTGTGTTATTTATATCAATTAAAATTTATCATATAGGATTATAACCTTATCCCTTTTTTTTTTGTCAAACATGTATTTTATTTTTGGACAAATATTTATTTTCTAATGTGACATAATTTCATTGGCTAGCAATGCAATCCTATCAAATTGACCCCAAAACAAATTAACGGCAACAAAACAATTTTTGGAAAGGGTTTTAGTTCAGTTCATATGCTTTTTTATTAGGGTTAATTGCATTTTTGCTTCCCAATTATTGCATTCTTACAAAAATTGTACCCAAATTTTAAAATTAGCAAAAAAAAGTCATCCAACTATACCTGTTGTTGCACTTTTACTCTGTCGTTTGCCCTCCGTGAGAAAATTAACGTGAGAAGCTGATATGGCTCCCTAACGCGCGTTTCACGTGACTTTCTTCAGAGAGTTTGATGCTGGACAAGTCACATGCATAGTTATAAAACTCGGACCGGACCGGCCGGTTGAACCGGGAACCGGACCCTTGACCGGTCCGAGCCATTAAATGGATCGGGCATGTAATTGAACCGGTATGAACCGGTTTGGACCGGCCGGTTCAGGTAATAAACCGGCGACTCGGCCGGTTTTTTTTTGGACCGGTCAGTCTTTTTTTTTTTTTTTCTGATTTTTTTTTTTTTTGTCGAAACTGTTTTTAATGGTCAAACTGTAATTAATTTACATTTAATGTTAATTATTTGGTCAAATGATATTCAATTGAGAGTTATTTAAAAAAATTGTCATGGCTAGGACTTGAACACAGGACCTCAAGGAGGAAAGCTAATCCAAATTTCCACTACACCACCTTACTTCTTGTTTAGAAGAATGCATATTATTTTATATATATGATATACTAAGGTTATATTTTAAATTATTATAATTTTTTAATATAAACCGAGTCAAGCAATCAAACCAATGACCCAGTGGTTGAACCATTGACTCATTGACCCAGTGCCTCGACCGAGTCGATCACCGGTCCGAGTCTGATAACACTGGTCACATGCTTCTCACGTAACTCTGAAAGGCTCCAACGGTCATCTCCCTCCTCCATCGTCTTCTTCACCATGGAACCCTTTTAAAGTCACGTGAGAAGCATGTGACTTGTCAAGTCATCAAGCTCTCTGAAGAAAGTCACGTGAGACACAAGTGAGGGGGCCACATCAACTTCTCACGTTAGTTTTCTCACGGAAGGTAAACGGCAGACCAAAAGTGCAACAACATGTATAGTTGGAGGACATTTTTTGCTAATTTTGAAGTTTGAGGACGATTTTCGCAGGAAGGCAATAGTTGAGGGATCAAAAGTGAAATTAAAACTTTTGTTATTGACTCGCATTTTAACATCTGGTCCTTTAGCCACTTTCGTTGGTTGAATGAAATTGCTTAGTGTTGATTAAAAAAATAAGGAAAGGTGGCTTCTGGATGATAAGCCGCTTATTTTTAGGGAGGACCTTGCCCAAAGTGCAAACTTAAACTTGGTCTCGCAGTTGTTTATTCCTGGTGCACAGCCGCACAAGTGTGGGATAAGGACTTGGTGGAGATGATTTTTTGGCCTCCAATAGCAAAATTGATTCTCCAAATTCCCCTTGCGTTGATAGCTAAACGTGATGAGTTGTACTAGCCTCATACAGTGGAAGATCTCTCGCACAGCGTCTTCTTCCACTGCCCATATTGCTCCTGTTAAGTTCTGAAAATCTCTCTGGCATGTCCAAGCTCTACCCCGTTGCAAGGAGGTTGCTTGGAGGGCAGTGAGAGGCATTATTCCAATGAGGAAATTGTTGCAAGTTCGTGGAGTTGATGTGGACGCTAGCTGTCCTTTTTGCCATGACATTCCTGAAACGATCGACCACGTGCTTCTAGCGTGCCCGGTTACATCATGATGGTGGTTCGCGATGGTGAGTGGCTTGCGAGTGCAGCCCGATAGCACGGTAATGAGTTTGTTGCAGCAGGTTTTTGAGCTTCATGACAGCAGCTTGGAAGCTTTGTGTGTCTCAGTTTTGTGGGTGATTTGGGAAGCAAGGAACATGTGTGTCTTCCAAGGGGTGGAGCCGCGAGTTGATGATTTGGTGACTCGATTACAGTTGATGGCGGCACCACCGCGCACAACAGCTTCAATTCGAGAGAGGATCCTTCCGGCAACATGGCACCGACCACAGCAGGACATCATTAAGCTGAACTTTGACGGTTCATGGAAGGAAGATCGAGAGGCTGGGTTTGGTTGTGTGGCTTGCAATGATCAGGGACTAGTTATGGCAGCTGCGGCGACATTCCCCATTGATGCGCCTTCGCCTTTGATCGCTGAAGCCTTGGCCTTCCGTTGGATACTTTCACTCGCCGCTGATTTGTTCTTCATGGAGATTGCTTTGGAAACAGATTGTCTTCAAATTTTTGATGCTTGGAATAAGCCACTGCATGGTGCTTCTTATTTTATTTCAATTCTTAGAGATTGTAAGGATTTGGTTTCCCGCTTTAATAGTTTTAGTTTATCTTTTGTTCACTGATCCGGAAACTCTGTAGTTGATCACTTAGCTAAGATCTCTTCAAAGTATCCCAACTATGTTTGGATTGAGGAGGTTCCGCCGGATTGTGTCCGTTCGGTTGATTCTGATGTAACTGCCGCTATGGCCACTTAAGCTCTTTTTAATAATATTTTTCAGTTTCAAAAAAAAAAACATCATCTAGGATATATGCTTATTTTTCTACAAGTAAATTTATTTTTCGAAATTACGGAAATTTGAAAAATAACATTTTTTCGAAAATTTGAAAATAACTTAACTAAACACTTACGACAATACTTAACTTATGTTATAAAACGAGTTTTAAAATGTTCTTTTAAATGGGACCCTAGTTTTTAAAAGTTAACTCTATAGTGGTGCATAAAGAAAAAAAATGCTAGTCCAAAAAGCAACACCCTCTAGAAAAGTGCTGAAGTTTATAAAAAGGTTGTAGATGCTCCTATTGACAACCACCGAACATGCTTTTCATGCACATTGAGTTGTAGATACTGCAAATGTTCTGGCAGAGAAAAAGAGTGGCTTAATCAATACAAGTAATGCTAAACTATTACTGGCAATGCCACAGCAGCATTTCTACAAACACCTTGTAGGCTACCTATCAACATTACATTATCTCGTTTCCTGGTAATGCTAATTTGATGAAATTAGGCAGCTTTTACTGGAATTATTGATCCAAATTCAACAGCACAAATCCATCAACGTAGCCAACTCGGACCCACCCATTCTACTCTGTCGTGCCTCAAAGCTTCGCATATGCTTCTATTCCATTGCCTACTATCACAATTTTACAAACTGCAATGCTCTGTTTTTTTGCAGGCCCATTGGGCTTAGCAATCAAAATTTATGTATGAAAAAAATGCACAAATTTAATATGTATTCAAAACTCTAGGTGCATTAAATAAACAAAGTTGTGAACGTAAAAAAAAACTCATTAATCAGACTCTTGCTGAGGATTAGTTATTCTAGCTCCATTGTCTTCCTTCTGACGTACTCCTCACCGTCGTCATATTCAGACTTCAGTTACGTGTGAACCATGTGATTGGTTTTACACGAATATGCAATCTCTCTTGTTTTCGACTCTTTGAGTTTGCTCATGGAAGTACAAATTATTTTCATATGTTGGAACCAATATGGGCTTAGCCCAATTATTTGTACTCTCCTCACATGGATTATTATTAATTTATTATCATTGCTTGGTTTGCCCTCTTGCCCATTATTGAGGACAATGAAGCTCTTCTGTTGGACGGTATATATTGGTAGTTGGCTAATAGTTTCTTAATAATGAAAAAATCAATGTTAAAAATGAGAAAGTAGGCCTAGAAATGGAGAAAAGTTCCCGGGTGAAGAAATGGAGCAACACACTTTATTGGTAAAGGATAACCTTAATTATTACAAAGCTTCAAGTTTGTCAACCTTGATAGAATTAATGGATATCCATCATTTTTCAAATTATCTAGAAGCGAGAAGATGGGAGGGAATGAGAAGAGAGGAAATGGGTGAAGAGAGAAAGTTATCTTTGCCTGCATGATGAGTTGTTTTTTACTTTTTTTAGAAGAGATTAATTTCTATGCACCGATGGTGTAAATACGTTTTACACAATTATTCAATCACATTCCTCCATTTTGTTAGCCCACAATTAATTTTAAATTTAATAATATCTAAAATAGAAAATGGAAGGTTGTGATTGAATGATGGTGTAAGTTTTTTTACACCGCCGATGCATAGAAATTAATCTCTTTTTTAGAATAAGCTTTAGGTTTTAGCGGAAAAAAGAAACCAATAGGAATTAATTAAGGGCCTTTGTGCTTATAATTCATTTATAAGATAACTTTATAAAAAATGTCACTAATACTCACTTCAACTCTCAATTGATTGCTTGAAATTTATTTATGTTCCACTAAAAATATGAATCTCATTTTCAATTTAATGGAATTCACATGAATTTTAACTCAGCAATAAGAAAGTATTGGAAAATTGGTGTTGAATTGAGCTTTTAAAAGTATTTTAACTATACTCTACAGTTAACTAGCACTCAAAGATCTTGAAAGGAGGAAGAAAATTTTGAATCTGGAGAAAATTAAGATATGAGAGAGTGTATAGTGATGAAAGCATACCTCCATTAAGCCAAAGCACAAGAGGCTTTTGTGAAGGAGCTTCCTGAGCTTCAAAGAACCAGTAGAACAATGCCTTCTCTTCTTGTGGCCTTAGCTTCACATAACCAGCATAGTGTCTGAATTTCACTGGCGGCTGCCCTGGCAAGTTCTTCACTCTATCAGCGTCCTGCTGTCGTGCCTCCTCACCGGAGTATTCTCTTCCAGTGGCGGCGGCTGCCACGGTGGTGAGGAGGAGACAGTAGAATAGTGAGGTCCAGAAAGTGGCCATTGGATGTTGGAGCATGAGAAAGTGAAGTAGACGGTAGCTAGTGTAGTGTTATTATATATACTTGAGTGTTTCTTTATTGGATACTCTAATTAACTTAGAGTGAGAGTTATACAGCACATGGTCATGAATAAAGTTTAATATCTATATATACTAGATATCATACCCGTGCGATGCACGAGCTTACTTAAAATATTGTTTAACATTATATAAAAATTATCATAGTTAAATAATTAAAATTAAAATATTTTTCACTATAAATATAAAAAAAATTATGTAAAGACATTTCAATAAATATTATTATAGTTCGTTTTGTATAAATAATTAGAGAAAATAGGAGATGCACTGACAGTGTAAACTTGTTTTACACATGCACCCAATTGATTTCCGCCACATCAGCAATTTATTAATTTACTAATTAAAATTAAAAAGATTTGTAACTACTTAGTCTTATGTGGCATAATGTGATTGGACGTCAGTGTAAAACTTCTTTACACTGATAGTGCATATCCATTAATCTCAAATAATTAATATTACTCAAATTTAATTATTAGCATAAAATAATTTTAAAAATTAAATTTTTTATTTATTTAATAATATGAAAAATTATTAAGTTAATTTGAAATATTTAAATTACTAAAAAAATGTTAAGTAGTAAGTGTTTAATGTCTTGAAATAAGTTTTAATATCATTTTTTATATTTTTTTATCTGGAAAAGTCATTTGGTGTGACATGTCAAGACCAAGAAGAATAAATTAATTTTAACTTTTTGAATTATAATAAGTGATAACTTAAATAACCTTTTTACGAAAAAAAGCCCAAAATATCATCTTATGAATTTAATTTTTTTCAACTTATTTGGTTTGTGAGTATTTTCTCACCGCCGATAACCATGAGACTAATTCCTTGAGGCTCTACGATCACGTTAAGTGGATAGACCAGGCCTCTCACAGAAAGCATTTATTCAACTTTGACCATTATTATTTCTCTATTATGCTTCCTTGAGTAATTTTATTAATATATCATAGATAAAAAAATATATTTTTTTTTTCAATAATGAACATATATGTTATAGTTAATATTAAATACCTTGTAGCAGCATTTTTCAATTTTAAAATAATTTTAATTTTGGGTATTTTTAATATTTGTAAAATGCAAAACTTAAATAATTTAAAATAAATATTTAATATTTGTCAAATGCAAATAAATATTTATTGTTTTATAGTTTAATGTATTTAATGTAAAACTCAAGTCTCCTTCACTTTTTTTTTGTACATCGGAAAGATAAATTGCACTCGCCAGGAATCGATTCCTGGACCTCCCCCTATCCAACCCATATGTTCCCAGCTCTTACCACTTGAGCTATCTTACGAGGACCAAGTCTCCTTTACATATAAACTCAAATGCACATATTTGTTTTTAATTGTATTTTTTTATTGTAAGATCTTTATAAATTATAATTTTTTATAAATATAAGAAATATATTAAATAGAAGAAGAGTCACTATTTCCTTCACTATTGTCTTATAACTTTGTTTTTTAATTAGTTAATGGCTTTAAACATTGCAATTTTATTAAGTTTTTAGAGTTGTGGTATGCCACACGATTTCATATTATAATCTAATTATTTTCTAATAACTGATACTTAAATTTTTTTAGTCGGTTACATCTCCATGGATTTGCATGTAGTATAATTTTTTTGCGAGTTCATTTCATTGACCTTTCATTAAAAGAAAAATGAGAATACATCAGAAAACACAAATACATTCTAGGAGTACATTATTCATTGTATGTTGATTATACATATTCATCTATTTATTTATTTATCCATTATTGGGGTCTTTTCATTTTTGTCAGTTTCTTAATCCTTACTCCCTCGTATGCCAACTTACTTATGTGGATTATCATGCTTATAAAAAAAAACTAATGTAGATTATTATTTTAATTCAATCTTTGTATTTAATACAATGATAAAGTCTCTTGTACATATACATATTTAATGCTTAAAAAACACAAGTGTGCTTTACATATATACTAGAAATAATACCCGTGCGTTGCACGGGTTTATTTACACTACTTTTTTTAATATTGTATAAAAATTATTATATTGTAATTAAATTACTAAATATAAAAATTATTTTTTATTGTAAATATAATAAAAAACTGTGTTGAGACATCAAAATAATAGTTTTGGTGTATTAAATTGCTCGTACAAAATATCTATTTCCGTAAATAAATAATATCACTCAAATTTAGTAATTGATATTTAATAATTAGCATTGAATTAATTTTAGAAGCTTTGGTTGTAACATATTCTATTGTTTTGGGTTCTCTGTTTTGGGTTTATTATTGTGGTTTCAATTGCAGAGAGATTGATTTATCATATATCCGGTTGTAAACATTGATACTCAGTTAGAGAGAATATTATCCCCATATGTTATTCTGTTTTTTAATCATAACTTATCCTTAAAAAATAATTTAATAATTTATTTATTTAATCATTTGAAAAATCCTTTAAGTGAATTTGAAATAATTTAAATCAAGTAATAAGGTTTTAATATAAGTTATAATAACATTTTTTTATACTTTTTTTTATCAAAAATGAAATAATTTTAACTTTAAAAATTATAACTATAATGAGTCATAATTTTAATATTTTAGAATATTATTTAGTAAACTTAAATTTATTTAACTTTTGTTATAATTATTTTTCTCTATTATTCTTCTTCAAGTTTTTTTTTTTGATTAAATTCCTCAAGTTATTTTTACATCTATATAATAGATGAAAATCATATTTAAAGAATCTTTTTCAAATAATACATACATTCGATATAGTAATAATAAATACCATATAGTAAATACCATATCGAGACATTTTTTAATTTTCAAATATTTTTTTAACATTATTTATTAATAAAGAAATAGTAATAAGTTTTATTTGTTATTTTTAAAAAATTTCTCAACTTATGATTAATAATGAAAATTAAAATAATTTTAATTTTAATTTATAATTATTATTAACAATTAGTAAAGAATATAAGAAAATTATTATTAAAAATATATTATTGTCATTAATGTAAAAGTGGTCAATTTAAATTATTATTATTTTTAAAAAAATTCACCTCAAGTTGTAATAAATTATTATAATTTAAATAATTTAAATATTTAATTTTCAATAAGAGAACTTAAAAAATTTTAAATTTTAATATTTAATTTTAAAAAATTTTAAATAGGAGAAATTGAAATGCTTAACAATTAGTAATTAATATAATGAATAATAAAGGGGATGTAGTTTTTATTTTAGTTTTCAATTTTTTGATTAAGTGTATTTAATACAAAAGAAATTCATTATTTATTTATGTATTTAATTTTATTGTTCAAATTTGCTTTGCATAAGTATATAGAAGATTTTAGTAGGTAGTTGAATAGATTATTAACTTAAGAAATTTTATTTAATTTTTAATTTTATTATTAAAGGTATTAATATAAAAAGAAATGCTTTATTATTTAATGCATTTAATGTAAAGGAGTGCAAAAACTCAAGTCTCCTTTACATATGTATATAGATAGATATATATAGATATATAAAGCACACTTGAGTTTTGCATTAAATACATCAGAAAAAAATTTAAGTGTGCACTATTAATTATCAACTTTTCAGTTTCTTAAAAAATAATCACTTAAGTATTAATTAAAAATTGTTAGAATTTTAATTATTAATAATAAATTGAGACAAAAATTTAGAAATTTTAAAACAAAACAAAGAAGTATATTTAGATGTAAGCAATATTAAGAATTAAATTACTTAACCGTAAAAATAATATTTATTGATAAATAATTAAAAATAATATAAAAATTAAAAAATTGTCTCTATAAGGTATTTGCTATTAAATATATATCGTGTGTGTCGAGAAATCATAACAGAGGAAAATGATGAAAAGTTTATAATTAAAGATGAATAAATTTAAATTTGTGTGTGTGTGCGTGTGTGTGTGCGCGCGCATTTTTTAAATATTCTTTTTAATCTATTTGATAGTAGTTAAAATAAGTCGAGAAATCATAACAGAGGAAAATGATGGTAAGTTTATAATCAATGATGAATAAATTTAAATTTACTAGATAATATTTTATGATATCAAAATTATAATTTATTATAATTTTAAAAGTTAAAATTATTTGATTGATGATAAAAGTATAACTTAAGCATAACTTTTTACTACAAATTATATTAAAAACTTATTATTTGATTTAAAATATTTCAACTTCACTTAATATTTTTTCATATTATTAATTAAAAAATAAAAAATTTAAATGATAAGATATGATTAAATAATATAATAACATTTGGGGAGTAATACTCTTACACTCCTCCCCAACCGAAACCATAACAAAACAATTTTTGTTACTTTTGAAATGATTTAATACAGGGAATTATGTTCCACAACTTGCTGACGTCATCTATAAAGGAAACAAAGCAACACAACAGGGTTCTTATATAAACTTCAAGGGATTTATGGTAATGATCCCTATCATCCAATTATGTAAAAGATGATCCAATAAAACATTAAAAAATTATCCAACGATTTGCATTACTTTTCAAAAATCTCCCAATTTTTAGACACGAAGACAGTATTAATACCTCACATAGACACTATTTTTCTCGCATGTTTGTTATTCTTGATACATCACATCAAATTTTACATTTATCACTTTTTTTTCTATTATCTTACTCTCTTCTTATCACATGATAGCAATTAACAAATGATTTTTGTTTTTGGTAACAAATCAGATTGGAAATGCTGTGATAAATGATCTTACAGATGTATATGGCATGATTGATTATGCTTGGAGCCATGCCATCATCTCAGACAAAGTATATCATGGGATAGAAAGAAATTGTAACTTTAAAAGAGAAAACCTAACAGAGGCTTGTGAATTTTATCTCAGAGGGTTTTTTGGAGCTTATAGAGCCATTGACATATTTAGCATTTACTCACCAATTTGCTTCGATGACTCTAAAGGAAGAGTTTCAACCAAACTTGTTGTTGCTCCTCATCTTCTCACCCAACATGTAACTTATCTTCTCACACATTTACAATTCAATTGTTAAATTGAATAATTTTTTTATATTCTACTTAAAATTAATGCTTCTGTTTTGTTGAACTTCAGGATCTGTGGCATACGCTACCATCAGGATATGATCCCTGTGCAGAAGATTATGTAAGCAAATATTTCAATAATCAGGAGGTTTAGAAGGCTCTACATGCCAATATCACTAAATTGCCTTAAACCATAAAAACTCTAATACCTTTATATTAAATACATTAAAAACTAACAAATAAATATTAAATAAATATTTTTTTATACATAAATAAATAAATAACTGAAAACATTTGTATTATAAAAAACTATTCAACTACTTATATTAAATAACAACATTCATAAACTTAAAATTGTCTTGAGCTTTGCATTTGAAAAATATTAAAAATTAAAATTAGTAATAAAATAATATTTATTAATAAGTAATTTAGATAAAATACTTTTAAAATAAAAAAATGATATCTATTTATCTATATACATATGTAAAAGAGACTTGAGTTTTTGCATGCATTATACCATAAAGCTCCTATACATTTATTTATTAAATAAAAAAAAATTCAAAACTAAAAAAATTATAAAAAAAAATTATTCAACTACTTATATTAAATTTATGTAATATCTGTTATGTTCATAAAGAGAACGCTCTAATACAAGGAACTTAATGCATAAAAACCTCTAATACAATTTATTTAGACGTCTCTACACAAATATTTTTTCAGTTATATTTATAATGAAAAATTATTTTAATATTATTATTTATATAATTACACTACAATAATTTTCCTATAATATTGAAAAATATTGTAAATAAACTCGTGCAGCGCACGTGCAACGCACGGGTATTATATCTAGTTTACATGTAAACAAACAAGAAAAATAGGGCTTTGCAATCTAGAATCTTGTAATCACAATTACAAATGAATTCCAATCCTAATTTTTTATTATTTATCCACTTTTATAAGCTTCATCAATCATTTAACCATATTATAAAATTGGTATGTACTTACTTAATTCTAAATTAAATATTAATACAGGACGTAAAAAATAGAGGGATTAAACTCTGATTAAATGTTTAAGTTGTCAAATTATCTATCAATTGTGTTAAATCAGGTTGTTGGAAATATATTATTCATTGCATAGACAACAATTTTATTGTTTATATAAACTTTTTCTAATGTTTAACCTTTTTAGGGGCTAGAACATAAGTACAGAGCCATACAAGGAAATTGTGATGCCTTAACGCTTTGTTTGGTAGAGAAGAGAGAGATAGAGAAGAGAGAGTAGAGAAGAGAGAAGTAGAGTAGAGAGAAATATAGTAGAGAGAAATAGAGTGGATTTAAGAGGTTGTTTGGTATGATAGAGATAAAGGAGAGAGATGAGAATTAATGAGGTGGAAGAGAGAGATAAAAATAACTTTTGTGTTGAAATACATTTTTAACCTTAAAATTTAAGTTTTTAATTATACATAAAATTTATGAAACAAGTAGGTGAAAAGCTGATAAGGGGAATGTTGGAAAGCACAAAAAGTGAAATCACAAGTCAATATTTCTTCGCAAATAGCGAAGATTCATAAAAGGTGGGTTGGCCCATCATTTTCTTCTCTCTGCAGGTACAGTAAAATAGAACCAAACAAGGAGGATGAAGTATTTCTTTTCCAACTCTCTCTCTGCTCTCTTCCTCTTCGATAACTCTATGCTACCAAACATAGCGTAAGTTCACAAGGAGATTTGTTTGTGGTAGGAGAATTTTGGCTGTCAAAGTCGTGTGGAGCCAAATGACCTTAAATTAGGGTGTCATGGACAGAAGAGTGAAAGTAATACACTATGGTCATTTTCATGAATTCGGGCTATGGTCATTTTCATTAATTTAAGAGGTTTACGTTTGTGACCTTAAAAGTTAAAACTAAGGACACAGTACCATAATTCCGGCCAAAATGCATGCTAGGTATTAAACTTTCGGATTGTTTCCTGATGACTTGTTATTTGAATATTACGTTGATCATCCTCGAGAGTTAGCTCAAGTGGTAAAACCTAAGAGATATAAGGGTTGGGTGGGACGAATGATGCAGTGTCCAGAGTTCAAATCTTGAGGAGATAATAATTTACTAACATTACTAACAACTAACATTTATTTATACGAGAAAAAAAAGTGTTTAGATACTAATTGAGATTTGAAATAATATGAAAACACATTCATCTCAAGTTATTAGAAGAATTCTATTAATTTTGTGTGTGTTAACTCATGTTAGCGCTTAGCACTGAGATTAATATATATCTACACATACCATAATATATAATTATTTGACTTATAAAAATAACCGTAATATACAAACAAATTATATAGGGCTTTTACAAATTGAGATTCGAGATAATGTGGAAAAACATTTATCTCAATTTATTAGAAGAATTCCATTAATTTTGTGTGTTAACTCATGTTAGCACTGACATTAACATCTATACATACCATAATATGTAATTATTTGGCTTATAAAAAAACCGTAATATATAGTTATTTAATTAAACAAATCACATAGAGCTTTTACAAAGACTTGACCATGAAGCAGTTGCATATGATCTTGATTTCTAGCTATAAGACCCATCAGAGATAGATTATGGTTTTTCAAGTGGATTTTTTTTCGGTACATCGGAAAAGTTTTTCAAGTGAATTGACAATATTAAATAAAGCACTTTATTTATTTATTTATTTATAAATAAATATTCAAATGATTACGCCTATTTAATACATATATAAAGATATAAAAGTTTTAACTAAGTTCATGAGAGTTTACAGTTGAGATTATTCAGGTCCTTGGAGACATATTTGGTGTCTTTTTATATAAGACCTTCTATTGAATTTAAAAAAAATTCATATATACGCTTGCATTTATCAAACTTTTGTAATTTCAAAATTTTGATAATTTAGTAATTAATTTATTCAGAGCTTCCTAATACATTCATTTACTATGAAGATCAATATTGACGCTGGTTGGACAGGAAACGACGGGTTGGGTATGGCAATGGTGATACGGGATCATGAGGGAACGTGTATGTATGCTGAGACAGCCTTGCTTGAGAACCGATTAGAACCGACACTGGCGGAAGCAACAGCTCTTAGGTGGGCGCTTAATCGTGCTCAGGCTTTGAAGTTGGACACTATAATTTTTGAATCTGATGCTTTGACTGTAGTTAATAACTTTAATAGTGGCCAGGGCAGAGCTGGAACCAATTCTACAAGACTGTCGGATGATTGCAACACAATTTGCTGTTTTTAGACTTCAACATGTAAAAAGGGATGCCAATAAAGTAGCTCATAATCTAGCTTCAATAGCGGCAGAGTATCCTAGCCATTGTTGGTGGGATAATTTTCCTTCTCAAATTCAAGCTGCGCTTTTAGCAGATGTATTTTCAGTTATCATTTAATGAAGTTGCATTTTCCATCAAAAAAAAATGTAAAAAATTGTATAAACTTTTTAAAGCACCTTAATTGCCTTATTTAAGAAATGAGGGAGTATTAAACTTAATTTTATCTAACTCGAAAGAAGCATGTGGCCTCCAGCTAGGTACCAATGCTAATTTGATAAGGAGCTAGTTCCTATTCTAAACTATAAAAAAAAAAGATAGAACGGAAAAATTTTAATCAATTTTTTCTTGTTACCATTTCATAATGAAAGTATAGTAACTATTTACTTAAGGAATGAAATGTGACCTTACATGTGACATCATCTTAGGAAATAAAATATTCTAAATCATAAAATATAATAAAATACTAGAATTATTAAACTAATATTCATAAAATAGCAATATAATGAAACTGAATATTTCTGGCCCAATTATTAGAAGCACAATTCTTTCGCATACGAGTTGTTTGTGGGTGTGATACAGTATTGTGTTATATCAATTAAAATTTATCATATAGGATTACAACCTTATTCCCTTTTTTTTTGTCAAACATGTATTTTTTTTTTCTCCTGTAACCTTTGATAAATATGTATTTTCTAATGTGACATAATTTCATTGGCTAGCAATGCAATCCTATCTAAATTGACCCCAAAAAAGAAATTAATGGCAACAAAATAAATTTTGGAAAGGGTGTTAGTCCAGTCCATACACTTTTTTGTTATTGACTCTCATTTTAACATCTGGGCCTTTGGCCCACTTTCGTTGGTTGAATGAAATTTCTTAGTGTTGACAAAAAAAAAAGGAAAGGTGTTACTTTTTGCATTCCCATTTTCTCTAATCTCACATCATCCAGGATATATGCTTATTTTTCTACAAGTAAATTTATTTTTCGAAATTATGGCAATTTGAAAAATAACTTAATTAAACACTTACGACAATAATTACTTATGTTATAAAACAAGTTTTAAAATGTTCTTTTAAATGGGACTCTATAGGCTATGTTTGGATTGATGGAATATAATGGAGCGGAACGGAGTGGAACATAACGGAGTGGAACGGAACGGAATAAAATTCACTTGCCATTGTTTGGACATTTTATGATGGAGCGGAGCACATTTACCGCCTTCTTGTTTGGATAGTGGACGGAGTGAAACAAATTAAAAATTATTTTACCCTTATTACAATTCAAGTAATTACATAATTCAGTTGTTTTCATTTTGTCAAAATGAATCCACACTTGAATTTCCACATAAGAGGAATTAACAAAAATTCCTTGTTAAGTTCACGAAAAAAATACTGCACCTGGCAAATGATATAGCATATCTAGCCTCACAAAATTCTTCCCACTCTTCTTGGTTATCGTCTTTTTCAATGCCTCTCTTAGCCATTGATAAAATTTTAAGCGTGCTTAACAAAAAACTTCATCTGATTCATATGCCTCTTTCTTCTCCTCTTCCCAACTCAAAATAGCATATCATCTTCGTCTACAATCTCTTCCCACTCTTCTTTAGATTCATATGCCTCTTGATTTGGAATATTGGTTAATTATATGTAATCAATTAATCAATTTAAATGCTACTCCAGAAGCAAAGCTCAGGAACGAGCAACAAGCCACAACACGGGAGTTAGTGGGAAGAAATCTGGACGTGGGAGGGGTAAATTGGAATTTCATAATATTAATGATAAATCAGTTTTTGTTCCACTCCATTCCATCCAATTTTGGGGGGAAGAAAAGTGAGGGAAAGCAATGGTTTATGAGGGGATCAGGTCCATTGGTTTCCATCCCATTCCATCCACTTTTACATAATCCAAACAATGGATCCTTTCCTCCCTCCCCTCCATCCCACTCCATTCCACCCCCTTCCCCCAATCCAAACAAAGCCATAGTGGTGCATAAAGAAAAAAATGCTAGTCCAAAAAGCAACACCCTCTAGAAAAGTGCTGAGGTTTATAAAAAGGTTGTAGATGAGCATGCACAATTACAACTGACCTAATCACTAAATATGTAGATTAATTTACACGAAGTTTTTCTAACTTAAATTGAGGTGCCTTGTTCAACCTCACTTGAATAGTGGATGATATAGTTTAAAAAACAAATTACAATTGATCGCTGAATAATTTAAAAATTCCAAATTGACGATGAATTTCACAAACATAATCTCTATACGATCGAGTTTGTCTTTCTTTCACTATCAATAATACGTAAGGGACATAAAAGTTTTATTTTGCATAGTTAAAGAGGCAAGTCACAAGATACCTCATATGTAAAGTCGATAGCGAATTTAGAATTTTTCAAGATAAAAGGAATTCACAACTTGATTTCTGGAAAAACATAGTTCATTCTCTTCATTCTGTTTCATTGTCATTTTCGATTTCATTATCAAACGTTATCTTAATTATATAAACTTAATTTATATAATTAATTAACTCTAAAACGAACAGCTGGTATCCAGCTAGGTACCTTTGCTAATTCTTTCTCAGATGTTTATTAGGTGAGCAAAGTTGTCTCTGCCTCATCCACATTCCTTCCTTCTTCGAATGTCTTTCATTGGATTTTACCATTCTTAGAAGTACTACAATTAAATTCCAACCATATATAAATTCATGTTTCGGTCAATAAATTTCTTAACTAACCATCAACCTGTATATTTCCTTAATTGTAGTAATTAATGCATGTTATGCTTTCATTTTCCCCCCTCAATGGTTGCTTTTCGTGCCCAAATACCGCGTTCTTAAATGCAACTAGTGTGAGGGAGATTGGAAATTCTAGTCACCTTAAATTGCTTCTTTATCAAGCAATACCATAGCACCCACCTTTCAAGGACAATCAAGTTAAGTAAGTGAATTCTCTAATTAATGTTCCAACCGAATTCTCAAACAGTTCACACAAACTATGTCGCGTATCCGTGTAAATATAGTATTCTTTCACATGGAATTTTTGTTTTGAGAGCAAGTATCATCTCCGATATCAGATCTCATATCAGTGACTAAACTTCATATTGGGGATACTTGTACGATAAACAGTTGATCACAAAATGTGCTCTACTTCCATAAGCAATGATCAATACTGACCTCATAGTTAAGAGACAAAACAAACTTAACTCTCATACCACAATTTTCAACCAGAGTTACGTTGGCAATATTGCTACGGTTGTTTAGTTGGGGCTTCTAATTTTTTACAAGTTGCAGATAAAAACAAGGGTTAAACATCATATTAGTCCCTGTCTTTGTGTCGCCGTCTGATCTAGGTCCCTCGCCGGAAAAATTATTGTGAATGGTCCTCATGTTTGAAATATTTTTGGAGCGGATCCTCGCCGGATGTCAGAGCTCCGGCGAGTGCTTAAATAGCATGCTGACTGGGTTTAATGAGGTGACGTGGATTATAAAAAAAATTAAAAAAAAAAAATTACATGTCAGTTTTATTAATCTAATTAACTAAAATTAAACATAATTAATTAACAAATTCATTTCCTTCCCAGATTAATTTCAATTCCACAAATTAACCCCAAATTCTCAATTATCCCTACCAATTTAGGGTTCATATCTAAGTTCTTCTCCATCCCCTAACTCAGAATCATTTTCCAGAATATCATCATCATCTTCTACCATCCACCTGCAACCTCACTCACGGCCTCACCCACCCTCACCCTCACCCTCACCCTCACCCACCTGCAACCTCACCCTCACCCTCACCCTCACCCTCACCCTCACCCTCAAACCTCACCCGCACCCACACCCCCTCAACCCCAACCCCCACCCACCTGCAATCGGAACCACCCCAACCCCACCTGCAATCGGAACCAAACCAAAACCCCAACCCCCAACCGAAATCCCCCCAATCTAAGTTTGGATCTGAGTTTATGAGAGAAGGAGAAGATGAAAAGCATGGAAGCAAAACCCAGAAGAACCCAGACCAAACAACCGCTTGGTGTTGCTGTGAAATGTGAATCGAAGGCCGAGAAAGAGGTTGAGGGCTCTGTCGTGCGAAGTGGAAGAGGAGAGGTTGAGGGCTCTCTCATTTTGATTCGTTTGGACTCACCAAGGTACCCGTTCGCACCCATGGTTTGCGATTTTCCCCATCTGCACAGGTTCTGCATATCTTGTTTGGATGCTGGGAAAGTGCAGAAGACAAATTTGATGGCTTTGATTGTGTCAGTGCAGGGAATTGCTATAACTGAATTAGATTCACCAAGGACCATGAAATAGATGAATCAATAACAAGTTTTAATTTGGGATTTCATTCACCAGCACAAATTGAATGGGGTTTAGCCTATCGGCAATTAGAAAGAATTTTTTTGTCCTTTTGTTCCATGTTTCACAATAGCAAGTATGAAGAAGAATGAAAGATGATGTTTTGACAGAATTAAAATAGGTATTAGGAGAATTGGGGTTTTTAATTTTTTACTTAATAAGTTTAATTTTAATTAATTAATTTGGGGTAATTTGGGTTTTTTTAATTTTTTAAATTTTATGATGTGTAATTTATTTTTTATTTTTTTTGTTTAAAAATCCACATAAGCATTTTGATCCCAGTCAGCATGTCATTTAAGCATTCACCGGAGCTCCGACCTCCGGCGAGGATCCGCTCCAAAAATATTTCAAACATGAGGACCATTTACAATAATTTTTCCGGCGAGGGACCTAGATCAGACGGCGACACAAAGACAGGGACTAATATGATGTTTAACCCTAAAAACAATCATGTACTTATGGCAGGCAGCATAATTTTCTTGCTCGTTAAGTTGGTTGAGTGCATGTAAGTATGTGGGCGTTTGCCATGGGTACTCACATAATGCATTAATTATGAGCATCTCTGCTTCCTGGTTTACAAGTGTTAGTATTAATTCTCACCTTCAGAAAAAAAATAAGGTGTTTAGATGTTACTTTTATAATTATTTTTGTTTTTCCTCATAGTTAAATTTAATTTTGATATACGCCATCTAATTTTTGTGATTTTGATCCATAGTTTTACTAAAAACTTGGGTTTTGATTCTCATTACTAATTAATATGTCATGGTTAACTCGTGTCTAGTGATGTGATCAACCAATGGTCATATCATTATTGTCTGGTATCTAGAGTAATTTTATTTTATGTGGCCTACGGCAAAACAAACTGATGCACCAACGGTAAAACAAATTTAAGAATGTAAACAGCCATTCATTATATTAACTAAAACCAATCAGTTCTCAAACTGTTACACAACATAGCATTTAAATACAATTAAACTATATTAAAACCGGTTTAAGAAAGCACATAAAGTAACGGTAAGAGTTAAAGTGAATATTAAAAATATAATAATGCTTGGATAACTGATAAATAAAATTATTAGTAATTAAAATTTTAAAATATTATTAAAAAAATATACAACATATCTATATCACCATTAATTTAACAATGAGATTTTTTTTATACTTCAGAAAATTAAAACTACTAACAACGAGATATTAACCGTGCAGAAGGAAACTAAAATTATCCGTAAAAGCAATGACTTAAAACCATAAAATTTAGATTTGATTCTAACTCCGATATCAATTATGAGATAAAGTGATAAATCCTAACTTATATATGAATCAGACAAAGGAACCATTTGTCTATGATTATTTTATGAAATAATATATTTTTTAAAAGTTACTGATGTAATTAAGTTTTTCTGAAGTGTTTGTCTTTACTTTTGATAAGAATTAGAAATTGAAAAAAAAGGTAAAATATGATTATTTACAAAAGCTATTTCTTATAGCTCATTTACTTTTACAATTTTATGTTCAAAAAAAAAACTTTTACAATTTTATTTCTATTTTTTAATCCAAACATATTTATGACAAGTACTTTTATGTCCTATAATATAATTTTTTTTTTAATTTGAAAAAGGAACTTCTACATTTTAACTTTAGTTTTTTCGAAAGTTTCTTGATAAAAAACCACTTTTTCACGCAAGCTCATAATTATTTTTATTTTAAGCGTTCACAAACAATCTCAATTCGATTGTATAATAATTCACTAATTTTATAAGTGTCCCCACTAAATGGCCAATTTTTATTTTAAATTAGATAACGGTTGACATTAATAATTAATTTTCTCACTACGAGTGATTCCACTAAGCGATAAAGGGTCATGATATGCAATTCATTCCGATGAGCGTGGATCGAACTCTTAACCTCATAATTAAGGGACGAAATGAGTTAACCGCTATGTCACACCTTATAACACTGATAGTTACTAATTAAATCAATTTATTTGACAACTCAATCACCAAAAAGGTCATCTGCAAGTGTTAACCATTATTTCCCACTAAAATATTCAATTCATATAATTAAATAAAAAGGAACAACCAACTGACCAAGAGCAGGTGGTAGCCATTCATCATGCATGTTATCATGTAAAAGCTTGAGACATTAGAACTGTTTCTCACTTAGGTAATCTGCCACATCCACTTCTCAGGCCATGATACCAAATTGTCACACCTTTGGCATAGTCCTATTTGACACACAAACCCACCCTATACTTAAAACCCTATTCAATTCCCACAAATTTCCACAAGTAAACTTCCCCAAATTGAAACTATAAATCCATTCCTCCTATACAGTTCAAATGCAAGTGGTGCAAGCAGAGAATCAATCACACACAATTGCAAACATTTCAGCTCACCAAATTAAAACTGCCAAGAAACACATGCTAGTACAACACTCCAAATATCATGCACACATAACCAACACCACCAACATTATTATTATTATAATTACCCTCTCAAACTAACCAAAACTCACACATTTCCACATTTTTTCTCTATCATTCTACCACCATGAGTACCAAACTAAGCAATCTCAAATTCTGTTCCTTCAGCCTCTCCCTCCTTCAAGACATTCAAATGTTGGAGATTCTAATTGCTGTCACGGTCTTCATAATCATTCATTCTCTCAGGCAAAAGAAGCATCATGGCCTACCCATTTGGCCTGTTCTTGGAATGTTACCTTCTCTTCTCACAGGACTTAGAACAAACACCTATGGATGGCTCACTGATGTGCTCACCAGGCAGAACATGACATTCACTTTCAAAGGGCCTTGGTTTAGCAGCCTCCAATGTGTCATCACCTCGGATCCACGCAACCTCGAGCACGTTCTCAAGACCAATTTCGCTGTCTACCCTAAAGGAGAATACTTCAGGAACACCCTCCAAGACCTCCTTGGAAATGGTATCTTCAATGTGGATGATGAGGCATGGCAGAAGCAAAGAAAAACAGCAAGCATTGAGTTTCATTCAGCAAAATTCAGAAAACTAACAACTGAGTCCTTGTTTGAGCTTGTCCACTCTAGGCTCTTACCAGTGTTGGAGGAATCTGTTACAAAATGTGTTCAAATAGACCTCCAAGATGTGCTTTTGAGGCTGACATTTGATAATGTGTGCATGATCGCGTTCGGCGTTGATCCAGGCTGTTTGAGTCTAGGATTGCCTCTGATACCATTTGCAAGAGCCTTCGAGGACGCAACGGAAGCCTCGCTGCTTCGATTCATCACCCCCACTTGTATATGGAAGACCATGAGGTTCCTCAACTTGGGTTTGGAGAGGAAGCTGATGAGATCAATAAAGAGGGTTGATGAATTTGCTGTTGATGTTATTCATACCAGAAAAAAGGAGCTTTCTTTGGAATTTGATGATGAGAAGAAGCAGAAATCAGATTTGTTAACTGTGTTTATGAAGATGAAGGATGAGAATGGAAAACCATACTCAGATAGGTTCTTGAGGGATATTTGTGTGAACTTCATCTTAGCTGGGAGGGACACTTCTTCAGTGGCTTTGAGTTGGTTTTTCTGGTTGCTTGATGAAAATCCTGACGTGGAGGAGAAGATACTAGAAGAAATATGCAGGGTAGTGAAGCAGAGAAAAGACATGACCAAGAATGAATTTGGAAATTCCTTGACATTTAAGCCAGAGGAGATTAAAAAGATGGATTATTTGCATGCTGCTTTATCAGAATCTCTGAGATTATACCCTTCTGTGCCTGTGGATCACAAGGAGGTAACTTTTCATTTTTTTGTCACACTCATCATTCCTTTTCCATTTTGATTGAAGAGTTCATTGAGAATATGCTACTGTTTTATTCTTGTTTCCCTTTGTTAATTGGATTTCTTCTCTACACTGCAAATTCATTTTACAAATTTAAGAATTCTGTGAATTTCTTTTTAAATTACAGATATGTAGATTATCTTTCTCCAATAAATTAACACAGGTTTTTAAAAATCATCCAAACAGTATAATTATTCTTTAGTCAACCTTTTAATTTGCTTACCTAACAAACAACTCTTTCCCAGACTCACTTGTTATATAAATAAGGCACAGGTGAACAGCGATAAACTACTCATAATAAAGGAAATTGTCAAAGTTGTTGAATCCCGACATAGACTTATGACTTAACTTTGACCTACTGGTCTAATTTCATTGGAAAACATCAATCTAGCAAATATGTCAAAATCCACATTGGTTAATTAGTAAAAAAAATCGCTTAATTCAATGTTGAATGCAGATAGAGACTCAGAAAGTGGATGGAATGGAATCATAATCATTTTCATGTGTAAACTTCACATGACGTTACCATGTTCACATTTTGTGTCTTTTTCTATGTACTTAATAAATGAGTGAGACTCTCTAAATATTTATGAAGAAAGAGATAGACATAAGTATTAATAAGTGGCATGAGAGGTTCTTAATTCATGGTGAATACGAGTAACTGGAATTTAAATTACCTTTAGTCAGAGAATTCCTAAATCTACGCAATCAAGAGATTTGAGTCGTTCAACCAAAGATCAGATTACTCAAACAATAAGTTTATCTCCGCCCTCGAATCTTGACGAATTATATAGCCAACTGATCTTAATTGAATGGTTCAGATTTCTTAACGTGAATGTAAGAATGCCCTTACCGCAAGGAACCCAAATCCATGTAATTGTGAATAATAGATGTTCAATTATGATTACTTTCAGGTAGTTGAAGATGATACTTTCCCAGATGGAACAGTGCTAAAGAAAGGAACAAAACTGATATATGCAATCTATGCAATGGGGAGAATGGAAAGCATATGGGGCAAAGACTGCAACGAGTTCAAGCCAGAAAGATGGTTAAGAGATGGTCACTTCATGAGTGAGTCTGCCTACAAATTCACTGCCTTCAATGGTGGACCTCGGCTATGTTTAGGCAAAGATTTTGCATACTATCAGATGAAATATGTTGCAGCCAGCATCATATTCCGCTACCGTGTGAAGGTGGCAGAGAACCACCCTGTGGCGCCAAAGCTTGCCTTGACCATGTACCTAAAGCATGGACTGAAAGTTACCCTCTGCCCAAGGGATGCTGCAGAGATTCAAAAGCACTTTTGAGATTGGTTAAAGTGAGTTAGTAATAGTAGTGATGACTAATAGTAATAATGGTCACTTTATTTTTATTCTTTTGAAGTGTTTTGGTTCATGGTTTGGACTTTGGAACATAAAGATCCTTATTGGTAAGTACAGAGTGATTAAGATACAGGATTTGAGTATAGTCCTTGGAAGTTAAGCCTAAATAATGATGTCCATGTTAAACTGTTGGTTGTGCTGTTGAATGGATATCTTGGCATGGGATTGCCTATAAATTCATGTTAGATTCTTGCTGAACTAGTGGTTGTCTTGATTTAAAATAACGTCTTACTTTTTTAACTGCTTATTAGGGGATACATAATTGCTTTATTTAGACTTATAACTCTTTCGATGTTGGTATATTTTTTTCCTTGAGGGATGTCGCCACTCCTTTAGAAAATGATTGTAGGTTCCTCTAATAAATGTCTTCTTATATTACAGAAATCTAGCTTGTTTACCACTTGACCAACACATTGTTGGTAAAAAAAAACTCTTAAAGCTTAGTATTAATTTAAGAATTAAGATCCCTTCATTTACTACAGTATAAAGAAAATTAGTTGATGCAGGTCATGTGGCTCCACAATTTTATCACAAATCCTTGAATTCAGTTCCTCTGATCTGAGATCTAAGTTTATGAGATGTTGACTTCATATTTTGACCATTAAACTCTTATTGGACTATTCTCCCTTTAGTCTTGTTGGTTTTTAGTTTATTTTGGGCGTGAGCCCTCCTTAATTCCAAAAAGAGAAACTTTCACTTTCAAATATTAAAATCACACTAGCTCTGATGTAATTCAAAAAATGGTAGTCAATGCATGACTATAAGAAAGAAAAGCAACAAAACTTCAATACAGCACTAAAGGCTCAAAATATCCCCTCTCAAAATTTAACGATGAAGTGGTAACAATTAATATCAGATGACTTACTATAAACTATCAGTAGCTTTTCAAAGCTAATAAGCAATTCTGGTTAAAGAAAAGCAAAAGCAAACAAGCCGGTAAGGCTTAATTATCTTTACATGGAAAATTTGAATTTATTTTTACAATATTTTATGTAAAGCGTAAGCAAATTAGTGGGATAAGGATTTCGTTATGGTTGTGGTAAGCAAATTGTATATAGTAACAATCAAGAAAATCACTTTTTATAAGAGCATATGTTTTTTTTTTGAAAGATGCATCTTAAGTCATTTGCTACCTACAAGTTTTTTTACCATGTTGTCACATAATTTATTTTAGATAAATTACTCAAAATAACTTGATTATAATTTAAAATTGATTATTTTCCAATTCTGAATATGAAAAAAAAAACTAATTATAACATCTTAATTAAAACAAGCACTACTAAATGCTATATTTCAAGTGTAAATATGCATAGTGATGAGAACAAGTACTTATTAGCTTAAACCATTCCATTCATCATAGAACTCTTTCACAAACTCCTCCATGAACTTGTGCCTTCTCTCAGCCCTCCTCTGTCCAGCCTGAAATAAGTAGTTTAAATTCAGACTCCTTGACTGACTTAACTCGTATATAATTCTTGACATGACGTGTTTGGTTCTGCAGTTAGAAACCGGACAATCACTTTTGGGAAGAAGCTACAATGTGTAGCTTCTCGAGTTTCTGAGCTTTGGGTTGTGTGCCACCACAAATCCAAACTTGTTACTGTTACACATGCTTTTGTAGTTTAAGCATGCAGCAGATAAACTTTCTAAGATGAAAACAGCAAACTTGGGTGTTTCTTGAGTAAAATTGATAAGGTCTGCAAAAATAGTAAAACAGTTGTACCTTGGTTTTCATCATATCTTTGAGCTTGAGAAGCTTCTCATGAAAATGATTTATCGTAGTTTGTTCCTCTTTGTTCATGTATTGCTCCTTCGATAAATCAGATCTTGGAGGAATGGCAGGATTATGCAGCATCCTCTTCCTACTCCCCCCAAAGGTGAAGCAGCGCGCAATTCCTGATATGAAAGCACAGAGTAAGAGGTTTTGCATTTATACTTTAATATCCCAGTCACAGGATCAGCTTTAGAATTTAAGTACAGCACATTCAAGAAGCCTTTTCAAAATTCATGCCGTCCTTTGAAAAAGCGCCAATTCCATAAAATACCTATAGCACCAATAGCATCAAGCCTGTCAGCATCTTGCACAACTCCAAATTCTGGAAACCATTCATTATTTGCTTTTCCTGTCACCTCCTCTTTGAAACCTGAACATTGGAAGCAGCATTTAATTTAGTAGTTTCCAATGAATAAGCATGAAAAAAGTTACATACAAAATGGCAGGAGCAAGCTCTTTTCAAGAGCACACGAGGAATTCAAAGAGGCCCAACTTTTGGAAGGAATTATGTACATCCTATTTGCAGCTAGGAAAATGAAACAAATAGAATGCAATTTAGGGGTCAACAAACTCAAACTCTTACTATTTGGAATTTTTGGACAATGACAATCCCATTGAATGAAGTGTTTGAAAAGCTCTTGAAAGATAGTTATACAAGTCCAAAAGCCTCTGAGTTTTAGGTATCCAGAGTATCAACAAATTTGACATATCTTTATGCACCCTAATTATTGCCCTTTCCCTTAGAAAGTACCAACTTAACAGGCACAAACTAGTGGTAACATAGATTCCCACAAACTCACCCATTCCTCTGACGATCTTTAAAATTTTTGACTTCATGTTCTCCTCCACTCCCTCTTCCTCGAGAAAATTCTCAACAATTTTCTCCTCAGATGGATCCCTAAATGACAAAGCACTAGCTCATATAAGGAAAAGAAAAGAAAAATGCAAAAAACAACAACCACCAAAGCCTAAACAAAAGAATTTAAGATGGAAAGACTCAAACTCAGGTTCCATACTACACAAACAACACATGAGCATCATGCCGCCACATTTATTTTTTCGGGACTTGATCACATATGCGCTGAATGTTTATAATACTTACTAACCTCAGGTATTTGTAGTCACCTGCAGATAGATACCAACAACAACAAGAGTAGTTTTATTAGCATACTGCAATTCTATGTTAGACACACACACATACAAGCAAGCATGCATGCTTCATTCATAGGTAATAAACATAGCTGATAGTTGATTACCTATATCATGAAGCAGCGCAGCAAGCTCAACCTGAAATGGGAAAAAAAGAGCAAGTGTGAATATAGAAACGAGACAAGGACTAGAGACATGACATGTTTGGTTTTACTATTTGACCAACTAACTTGTGCTAAAGAGAGTGCTAGCTCGTTTGGAAATGATTCTACAATCGATTCTAAACCCAAAACCTACTCGTAAATTATTCTACAACAACTGATTCTAAAGCAAAAACTAATTCTACGAATAAGCTCATTAGCATGTTAGAATCAACTTCTCTTTTATCAAAATCAATTCTAAAATCCACATAAGGTTGATTATTGCTTGAGAACCAATTGTATAAGTTTCCAAAGATGTACTATGCTATATAACTGATTATGATGAAAAATAAGCTGAAACAAACATGCTATAAAGTTGAGCAACCCTGTGTTGAATTCATTGTAAGTGATGAAATCAAAGATGCAGCGAATAGAGAAGGAGGTTGAAGGTTAGGTTACGATTTCCAATGATTGAGGATGAGAAGAGAGTCCTTCTTCGGTGGCAAGGGAGAGAGCAAGGTCTCGAACTCTCCACACATGCGCGGCGTCGTGAGAAGCGTCGTTGCCTCCCATGGCCTTCACCACCAGCGCCTCCGCTTTCTTCACCCTCTTCTCTCTCAACTCGCTCTCCATACTCGCTCTTTCTCTCCACCGCAAGTTCGCAACCACACCTCACTGTAATCGCAGTATATATAGCACTATACCCTCTCCACAAAATTACATTTTGATTTTTGCCCAGTAAATGGAAGGGAGGAAAAGGTGAAAAGGTAAAACGAAATAGGCTAAAGACTTTCCTGCATGATATTGATATTGTGGAGGAGACACA
This sequence comes from Lotus japonicus, assembly GCF_012489685.1. Classification (NCBI taxonomy): domain Eukaryota; kingdom Viridiplantae; phylum Streptophyta; class Magnoliopsida; order Fabales; family Fabaceae; genus Lotus; species Lotus japonicus. Next base: position 94,578,520 of record NC_080043.1, on the reverse strand, counting down.
GAGTGCCTTTGTCCCCGGGAGATTAATCACTGACAACGCCATAATCGCACACGAGTGCTTCCACTACATGAGGAGAAGAACAAGAGGCACGAAAGGCTTCATGGCCCTCAAGACGGATATGTCCAAGGCGTATGATAGGGTGGAGTGGCCCTTCCTGAAAAGCACCCTTGAATCTATGGGTTTCAATGAAAAGTGGACCTCACTAATCATGATTTGTGTCTCCTCTGTTTCTTTTCAGATTCTACTTAATGGTCAGCCTTGTAGACGTTTCACTCCGGAGAGAGGACTCCGTCAAGGGGACCCTCTCTCCCCTTATCTCTTCATCTTATGCGTAGAGGTCCTATCTGCAATGATCAAAGCAAAAGTAGAAGATGGTTGTCTTCATGGTATAAAGATCACACCAAGAGCTCCGAGTGTGTCACACCTGTTCTTCGCTGATGATAGCATCTTACTAGCTAGAGCAACAGTGGAGGAAGCCCAATCTCTTCATGGAATCCTAACGGATTATGAGACCTTCTCAGGCCAGAGAATCAACCTTGACAAATGTGAACTTTCCCTCAGCCGAAATGTGCCTAGTGTCTGTGCAATTGAGCTTCAATGCTTGCTTGGTGTGAAGGCAGTGGAAAGACATGAGAAGTACCTGGGTTTGCCCACCATTGTGGGCAGGTCAAAAACCCAAGTCTTCAACTTTGTCCGGGAGAGAATCTGGAAGAAACATAAGGGATGGAAAGAAAAAGCGCTCTCAAGAGCGGGACGTGAGGTGCTCATCAAGTCCATAGCACAAGCAATCCCAACCTATGTTATGGGACTCTTTCTTCTACCAGCCACACTTTGCAGCCAATTGGAAATCATGGTGAACAAGTTCTATTGGGGAGGAAGCTCGGATTCAAACAAGATGAACTGGATAAAATGGGACACACTAGCTACTCCAAAAAAGCTAGGTGGCCTTGGGTTCAGATCTTTCAACAGCTTCAATAAGGCCTTACTTGCTAAACAATGGTGGAGACTGCTAAGGAGAGACAATTCCCTAGTAGCACAGGTCCTCAAGACCAGGTATTATCCAAAGTGTGAGGCCTTAACAGCAAACAGAGGCACCAATTCCAGTTACCTATGGAAGAGCATCCACTCTGTGAAAGAGGTGATTAAAGAGGGAAGCATCTGGAAGGTAGGAAATGGAGAGAGCATAAACATGTGGACTGACAAGTGGATTCCAACATCCTACAGCGGCATGATCACATCCAGAAAGCCAAGCCTGTGCAAACTTGAAAAAGTAAGCGAGTTAATTTGGCCTGAAACCCGCACTTAGAACATTGGCAGAATTAATAGGGTGTTCTCAAGGTATGATGCAGCAAAAATTATCCAAATCCCTCTGACCTCATTCCAAGTCTGTGACACTCTAATGTGGAAAGACAACAGAAATGGCCAATACAGTGTCAAGTCGGGATATAAGCAGCTGAGATGTTTGCAAAACACACAACAGATGATTGGGCCCTCAAACTCTAACAGCTCTAAATTGTGGCAGAAATCTGGGCGATGGGTGCCTTACCAAGATGCAATGAATTGGTCTGGAGGGCTTGCAAAGATGTGCTCCCTGTTAGATCAAATCTGATTAGAAGGGGTGTCAATATCGACCCAATATGCCCCTGCTGCGGGGAAGAAGAAGAGACCACGATCCATGCCCTCCTGAAATGTGAAGTAGTTCGCATAATCTGGTTTGCTTCTCATCTTAGCATACATATCCCAAACGATGCCCCAGGAAATTTTCTCAACTGGCTAGAATGTACTCTGGAGCACCCTAAAGAGGATACCATAGCAGAAGTTTTTAATCTGATTTAGGCCATTTGGTGTAGATGAAATGCATGGACCTTTGAGGAGCAACACTGGGACATTGATAAAACTCTAGCAAAGGTCGTGAGTATCAGTGCAAGAAAATCTACCCAAACCCCCCCTGAACAAACAAAGCCGGAGCCACCTAAATGGAAGGCCCCACCTCGCGGTTTCTACAAGCTAAATGTGGACGCTGCAATCAGAAGAAACCTGGGCACGGGATTAGGAACCATTATCAGAAATGATTTAGGTGAAACCATGGCTGCAGCAACCTGGTTGATCGAGGAATTCGAAGACCCAGCTCTTGCCGAGGCGGTTGGAATCAGATGGGCTCTCAAATGGTCAATGGACATTGGTTTCGATCGGGTCTTGGTGGAAACAGATTCCCTACTTTTTGTCAAGAAATGGGGGAACATTGACCAAGGGATCTCCTACTTTGATGATGTTGTCAGAGAATGTTTATACATTTCCTCTGGTTTTAGTTTATGTACTGTCTCCCATGTGAAAAGGGATTGTAATGTTGTAGCAGATTTTCTTTCCAACTTAGCTTTCACTATGCCTGAAAATTGTTGGTTAGAAGAGGACCCTCCGGGGGCCTCAATTTTGATCTTTGCTGATGTACTTTCTGCAGCCTCTGCTGCCCATGTTTGAAATAGACAGTACTTAAACTTCAAAAAAGAGAGGATGTGTTGAGTGGAAAACTGAGGAGAGAAACGACGTGGTGGTTGAGGCTGGCGGCGAGTGCGGTTGCCGGAGAAGCTGATGAGTTGCGGTGCCATTAGCATTGTGATAAGCAAGTGTTTCTTACTCGAACATGTTTCTTTTTAGGCCTAAAACATTCCTTGCTAACAAGGACTGAATATAGTGGTGTCACACTGCATCATCCAATTATAACAAGACAATCTATGGATCTGATGAATTTCAAGGAGGATCTGACATAAGTAATTGAAATAAACATATTTAACCGTAAGAAATAAATTAATTTTAGTTTAAATTAAAACATAAACTCATTTATAATTTTTAAAAAACATTATGCAATTTAATTGAAAGAAAACATATCTCATTATTTACATCATATTCTATTATTATTCAATCTCATCAAATACAAGTTATGATAAAAGTCTATCAAGCTCATATTTTATTTCGGAGCTCTGATCTTTAGCAACAAGGCTCAACCTTGTGTGGGATCTCGACACACATCAATAACGTGTTATGTCGATTGTCTAGAGGCGGTGGGTGTCCTAAACACAGTTGCATATGTGCATTATTTCTTGCATGTGGATGAGTAGTGATCTATCAGAGAGCTACTAGCTCAGCCATGACAAGTGTCTCTCAACCATACGCGTAGGGAGAATAATATGGTGACAGATGCGCTGGCCAAGATGGTGTCGCGAGATGGAGGGGGCTTAAAATTAAAACACGGAGGCTTCCTCTCTCTCAAATTGTTCCACTTCTTTGTCAAGATGCACTTAGTGTAGTTTCGCTTATTTTTCATTATAACAAAAAACCTCATATTTAATTACCATTATTAAATTCTTTTATTCTACCTCATCTTATTTTATCCCGATATCAAAACGAGCTCTAAAAGTTTTTTCTTTCTTTTCCATTGTAAAAAAATTTAACAAATCATTAATTAATTAATTAAAATGAGAAAAATAAACAACATATAATAAGAGAATGTCGATGAAGCATTACAAAAGAATAATGTTACTCACACACCTCTTTTTTTAGGTGTGTGAGGTGGAATGATGAGAGAGATAGGAAGAAAAAAAAAAGTAAGGGAGAGAAAGTATGAGATGTGATAGATGGTAAGAGGAGAGAGATAGAAACAAAAAGAGGTGGAAATGAAGTGTTTTAAAAATGAGGTGTGTATATATCTTTATTACAAAAACAAAAACCTGGCTTGGGTGTTATATTAAGCTGAGTCAACAACCCAAGCCCTAATCCAATAAAAAAGGTGAAAAATCCCCAATCTGAGTATCACTGTGAGACAGCCATAGCCATGAGAGGCATTCTCCGAAGCACGAAGCTAATCGGGAACCAGTTCCTCCATGGAAGGAGAACTGAATTCACACAATGGACTGCAAATCGATCCTACGGCCTGATCCCAATGGTGATTGAGCACTCTTCCCGAGGCGAACGAGCCTACGACATCTTCTCTCGCCTTCTCAAGGAGCGCATCATCTGCATCAACGGACCCATCTCCGACGACACCGCTCATGTCGTCGTCGCTCAGCTCCTCTTCCTCGAATCCGAAAACCCTTCCAAACCTATCAACATGTATCTCAATTCTCCTGGTGGCGCCGTCACTGCAGGTCCCATCTGAATCCCGTTGATTTTAGGTTTATCTGATTCTGTATTCTCTATCAAAATCTCATTTTTCGACGCCCCATTTTGTGACATCTCAGCAAAACGTTCATTACCAATGCTCTGATTTGTAAATGCTACCCCTTTTATTATCTGATAACTTTTGAATTAGTTAATTATCATCTGGCAGTTAGTTTGTTGATAAGTTAGTTATTGTTAATCTTGCTAATTCTGTTAGTTAGCCTATTGTTACATTGAACAAGAGAATATATATGCTCATTTTCCATAATTTATTATCTCAACATGGTATCAGAGCCTATCGTAGATTCATTTATGGGGCCACCTTTAAATGAGCCAACCGCCGATGTCTAGTTCTGCAAACTACAACTATGAGCGGGAGGGGATGTGTTCAGGTCCCAACTCTTACATTGACTAGAGATATAATCGAAATAGGTTTATAAAACATGGTTTTTAATATGGACAAAGCTTAGATGCAGTTCCATATATGCATGTCCGTTGTCTAATTACAACATGGCGCGTGGGTTGGAAATGAGAAGTTAAGGAAAGTTATCACATTAGTTAGATAGATATTAAGATAGTGGGTAACATCACACCCTGTATGCAAGTTTTGTCCTTTTAATATTTGTAGGTGTTTATCTTTGGATACTTTAATCATTAGGGTTTGATTTATGACAGAATATTATGCACAGGAAAACAAAATTGGGTTGTTGGTGTTGTGATATGGTGTTTTGTGCTGAGACTTGCACTGGTGTGATTTTTGTTATGTGCAGGGCTTGCAATTTATGATACTATGCAGTACATTCGGTCTCCAATCAATACGATCTGTTTAGGCCAAGCTGCGTCCATGGGTTCTCTCCTATTGGCTGCGGGTGCCAAGGGTCAGAGGCGTTCCCTTCCCAATGCTTCTATCATGATTCACCAGCCCTCTGGGGGTTATAGTGGCCAGGCAAAGGATATCGCCATTCATACTAAGCAGATTGTTCGGGTTTGGGATTTGCTGAATGATTTGTACGCCAAGCACACGGGCCAGTCGATTGAGCTGATTCAGAAGAATATGGACAGGGATTATTTCATGACTCCAGAAGAGGCGAAGGAGTTTGGGCTTATTGATGAGGTTATTGATCAGAGACCAATGACTTTGGTATCTGATGCCGTTGGTAATGAAGGCAAAGATAAAGGTTCGAATTAGAACTGGAGGGTAAGATTTCTTTGAGGAATTCTTGCTGTATTTAAATACCATGCTTGTCACTTTAGGTATAAGTTGCAGTTGATATTACTTTATCAATTGGACATAATCTTTGTCAATTTTGGTTGTTAGATTTGATCATTGAACTTCAGTCTTGTGCTCAATTCGGTTTCATTGGCATATTTTTTTGTCACACTGATTTTGAACTTTTAAGTGGCATTCTCTAGACGTTGCTAATTATCCACAATAATCTGAGGTAATTGTTTCAGTGAGGGTATGTGATAGTATAATTGATTGCTAATTTATGTGACTGAAGAGTGAAGCTTTGATTTCTTTGGAGTTTCAAGTTTCAACACATGCTACTCTGTTATGTATTGATATATTTCTGCTGTGTCACTATTTCTTCAAATAAAAATTTAGCATACTGATAGATCCTATGACTAGGAGGAATTAAGAAGAAGGGAATCATCGCAAGAGATTAAGAAGAAAGATTTGATAATCAAATGTATTCAACTCAATCGTCAAAGCTCATAAATGGATTCTGTTTTGTAGATGCTTTAAAAGCAAATCCTTAAATTTTATGGTCATGGTAACGTTAAACATGATATCCATTCATGATAACTTGACAAGGTTTACACGTTTTTATTGTGATTCCTAAAACCTAATACTTTTGAGTTACATGTGAATCAGGGTTTCTAAAGTTACACGTTACCTTTTATATTGGACTGGCATTTGTGTAGGCTAGGGTAAGTAAATAGGAACTTAAGTAAGGGTCAAGTTGCTCTTCACTCACTTACTCTCTCTCTCTGTCTGATGAAATTGTTAAACCTTTGCGAGTGGACAATGTAATTCTTTTTTTGGGTGATAGATTTGAAGCTAGTTTCAAACTAATAAGAAGGACATGAAGCAAATGAAGTAGTAGAAATGTTTTGATGTTGAAGAATGATCTTCCGCTGAATTAGGTACTCTCGATCATGCTCGCATGATATTAAAATTGATCCCGTTCCTATTATATCATAACAATGGTTTTAGAAAAACTACCTTGAGTAGCTTATCAGAAAAATCTATCAAAACTGATTTTAATTAGTGTAAACAAACCCAAAACAACTTGTGTTTTTCTTAAATTTTTTTAAAAATAATCTATTTTTTAGATGGCTAAAAATTATTATTTTTTAGTCTGAAACAAATGCACTTATGTTTTTCTTAAAAATATCTGTCCCTCCCCATGAGCTGGAGGTCTTACCAATAAGAGCGACAAGTTACATACTTATGATTTATGAAGGCCATGTTAATTAAATAAGAATCTTACTTTCTATGTTGTTCTCCATGAAATATCCGTGTTTCAATATTCGAAACCAGTTCAATGTAAAGCATGTCACTGATTATGAAAAACCTTTTAATGCTAGAAGATGAAAAATTGCACACTTTAATGATCAGTTTTTTAGATCAAACAAGTTTTAAAGATAATATCTTACATTTGTACTTAATCAACATCTCAAGTCTACTGCCCACTTCCTATATTATTTGAAATTCAAGCATGATTCACAAAAAAAAAAAAGTTTCAAAGCACACCGAGTGAAAGCACAACTTAATAGCCAACCCCATGGACCAATGGAGCCCCAATGCCTTAGCTGTCACCAGCAAGGAAGTAGGGAAAGGAAGCGACGCAGTCGCGACCAGCACCTCCCCCTCAAAATCACGGGTCACCATGCAAAAGCTAGCAACACAAGCCTCCTTAAGCTTGACAAAAAAAAAACCTCCTTAATCGAGGCATCAAAATTCAGTTATGAAACCCTCGAACCGGACGTTGTCACACCGTGATTTGAATTGTGTTTGGCCTCTCCCTAGTCGCGCAAGCCATCGGCGCTGCCTGTAGAGGAATTGCTCGTCGCACCATATGCTGAACAGCGTAGGAGACACTACTGAAAACAGCACAGGTGCAACCCTTTCACAACGCAAACACTAAGGACTGAACCTCGACAACACACCTGGCATCGTCATCCCGCAACACGAGTTGTATAAACTCCAAGAAGGAAAATAACTGGTCAACCCGAAAAGGACATGGTGAGACAAACCATAACCTGAAAGAATTAATTTATGTCGTGTATTTAATTTTTCTTGTTCCAGTCTTCTAGATGAATGTATCCATCACCGAATATACTCGCATTAAACAGGAAATGATTAACCATGAAACATGCTCCGTTTTCTCGGTCGGTCGATGATTGAACACCAACCTCAGTTGAATTGAATGAATGAATCAAGTCAGTTATTCGAGCAAAGTGAAATCCAATCATGAGATCGAAAATAAATAACCAATTATGAATGCAGGTTGGATTTTCATATGATTACTAGAAAGTTGAAACATTTCCACCAATTTAGGATTTTCAAAAAAAAACAAAAACAAAAACACCAATGTAGGGAGTGGCAAAACCAAAAAGAAAAAAATATCAGAAAATTCCCATTAGGTCCCATTCTCACACCCTTCTGGGCAAAAACCAAAACCAAAACACAAACGCAAACAAGCCAAAGCCATTCTCTCACAAAAATCTCATCTCTCTCACACTCTCTCTCTCTCTCTGTCAATCTCTTCATCTCTCTACCACCGTCACTCTCTCCCCCTCTCAATTCTCTCTCCGCCGCTGAATCTCCGTTCAAGATCCCCGCGGCGCCTCCGCGGGATTTTTCTAGGGTTTTCCGATCGTTCCTTCCCCTTTTCCACTGCGTCGTCGTTTTCCGATTCCGGCCACCCTGTAGCACCGACGACGAACCGGTGGTCATGCCTCCCGCGCGCCGACGCGGAGCGAACAAGGCCAAGGCGAACGGGCACTTGAGTTTGGGCGATCTCGTGCTCGCGAAGGTTAAGGGCTTCCCCGCTTGGCCTGCCAAGGTGTCACCCTCAAACCTTTCCTCCTTTCTCGAATGATATTCATGCTTGCGATGCAAATCCTGCTCATTCCGTGCCATCGTTATTTAGTTATTAGTACTGGTATTGCTTGGATTTTGAATTTCAATGGTTAATCATTGCTTTCATTTCCCTTGATTTGTGAAAATTTTCAAATGAAGGGTTTTGATTTTTAATGTGTTGTGATGTTTCTGCATTGCTATTGCTATGTAGTCACAATCTTATGTTGGTTGATTCAGGTTTTAGTTGTCAGTAGTGAGGATGCTGATTTCGTTGCTTCTTTTGTCTTCAGATAAGCAGACCTGAAGATTGGGATAAAGCCCCTGATCCCAAGAAATATTTTGTTCAATTCTTTGGCACCGAAGAAATGTAAGCCTCTCTCACCTCATTTCTCTTGTAGATATCATGTATAGCCATATTGCTACTTGAATATCTAATCTTTTTTATTGGAGAAGGTGGATTTTTGTGATTATAGTTATGGCCTTAGAAGTTTTCTATAGTTGTGTAGGTCTTCCAGCATCTATGCATATGCAAATATTAATTCTTGATTTGCTGTAGCCTCAGTAGAAAGTATGTCAGTGATGTACAAGTACCCTAGTAGGCTTTTCAGTCTAATCTGAAAGTTTTGTGATTGCATCCTTTATGCAAGGGATTTTAACATGTCATTAAGCTGTTGTCTATCTTTGAATGGGCTCTTTTTCTTGTTTTTGGTTGTTTTGTGAGGATGTCTTATGCTTTGCCCTAATACTTTCTTTGGTATTTTTTTTAAGATCTTGTTTTACTTTATCCTACAAGTTTAGTATTTCTTCCTTTTAAAAGTAGAGCTAGGGGGTTCTCGAGGATAAGTTTTATGCATTGTTGTTACCTGTCAACGATAGAAGTGATATGCAATCTGAAAATGCGTTAGAATTAGATCCTGATATACCCCCTAAGATTAAAATTTATTACTTAAGTTGACAACCATGATTAAAGTCATTGTATGTAAATTCCAGTTTAATTAAGGAAATGTTTTGTTGAACTTCATCCAAATACATAGGTAATCTGATTTGATGGTCACTCTTATGTTTTGTGCTTTGTATCCTTCATGTTTATTATTTTTCAATTGATTGATTGTCTTGCATTTTATCTTTGTAGAAAGTACAATTGTGCCTATGTTATGTTCTTTTCCTTTGCAGAGCTTTCGTTACACCTGCAGACATTCAGACATTCACCAGTGAGTCAAAAAATAAGTTATCTGCTCGTCTTCAAGGCAAAACTGTCCAGAAACACTTTGTTCAAGCTGTGAAGGAAATCTGTGCAGCTTTTGATGAGAATCAGAAACTGAAAGCTAGTGGTTTGGCAGATGACACCGATGATTCTCGTCTTGGTTCAGAGGCTCCTTCTGTTGATGGTGTAGTGGGTAACCTAAAGGATGCCGCTGATGCTGTGGTATCAAATGCAGAAAAAGATGACATCTGCATGGACAATGTTGACCCTAATTTGGAGCACTGTACACAAAGAATAGAAGAAAGTGGTAACCAAGATGAAAAACTCTCTGAATCTGGCCATCCAAATGATAGTTCTGGTTCGTTGCCTGTGATCAAAAGTAAATTACCCAATGGTTCAGAGATAATGAATAAGTCTAGCAAGTCCAGTGTTAAAGGTTCAAGTAGTGTTGATGATAATGGACATGGTGCTCTAAAAAATGGAAGCAAGACAAGAAAGGTTGTTACTGGCTCAAAGAAACAAAGTGAGGCTGCAGATGATATAAATAAAAATGGTGGATCATCTACTGGAAAAAAATTGAAGGAGGGAAATTCTACTGGTGGTGCTGATCGTTCCAGGTCTGGAGTGACATTGAAAGATGGGAAAAAAAGGAAAATTGCACCATCTGTTAAATCAGATGCTCCAGAAACTCTTAAATCAGGTTCTAATGGTAATGCTGGAGAAAAAAGTAAGAACTTGATACCTATTAAAACAAGTCCTAAGGTAAAAAAGGACTTACAGGAGTCGGAGGAAACTGATGGAAAAAGCTCTAGCATGGGAAAGAAGGTCCAATTGCTTGCAAAGCATAATGTGAGAGCAAATGAATCCTTACATGCTACCAAGAGGTTGAAGCGTGCAGATGCCAAAGATGATTCAACTTTAGGATACTTACCGAAGGATGTGAAAAGTGCTCCGCCTGGTTCTATTGCTGTTGAAGGCAAAGCATTTAAAAAAATGGAGTTAAAAAGGTCCACATCAAATTTAAAAACAGAAAAAAGCGTGCCATCAAGGGCTCAAGTTGGTGTTGTCGGGTCTGATGATTCTGTCCATGAGGTGCTACCTGAGACCAACCATCATAGCAAAGTTCAGCAAGCTATGCCTGATTCTGATTGCATTGCTTCAGATGAAAAGAAAGACCAGAGTGCTCTTAGACTAAAAGGTGATAAGAATAATGTTAAACAAGTACAGAAGAAACGTAGAGTTGTTTGCGTTTATGATGATGAGGACGATGATGAACCTAAAACTCCTGTTCATGGAGGACCTGCAAAAACTATGAAGTCACCTATTGTTTCAGAGGTCAAGAAGAGCAATGATGCACACTTAGAGAGGTCTGATGATACTCAGCTGGCCCCCAGAAAATCTAGTGAACCAGAGAATATCCGTTTGAAAGAACCATCTTCTCAATTACGTAATGACTCTTCGTCGATTAAGCAGCCTAAGAAAGACAAAGGTGATGAAGTCATTCCTGTGCACGCTCCTTGTGGTCATGATAAATTAGATCCGAAGCAGACTGTCTCTAAGATGGCAAAATTAAGCTCTGCCTCTCCAGTAAAATCACCTCAGTCACTTCCTGCAATGAAGCCCAATTTGGACCGGAATAAATCTTCCAAACCTTTGCTTAAAGGCTCCAGCAATGCTACTCAAAAGAAGGTTGATCATGCATCTTCAAAGTCTTCACACAACCTGAGCTCTTCTCAGAATCAAGTCGCAACGCATAAAAAGAAGCTTGCATCTTCATCAGAAACTTCTAAAACCACTCCCAAGACATTACCACAAGCAGTTGAAGTTCCTCCTTCAACGCTTGGTTTTAAGGAACCTGATGCTCTTCATGTTGATAGGTATATATGTTTTGGACTCTTCTTGTTTCCCTTGGAGTTATTTACTGATCCCTTTCCCTGCCTAATTTGTTTATGTTATAACAGATTGGAGGTGAGTATGGAGGAAAAGAGTATTATGTATGCCGGTTCTGGGACTCCGGAATCTGCAAGAACTATGAGGCATCTTATTGCGGTTGCCCAGGCAAAAAGGAAACAAGCTCATTCCCAATATCTTACTTTAGGCATTCACAATTTTCAAGGGGGAACTCCTAGTCCCTCCAGTGTTCAGCCTATTCTTTCAATTTCAAATAGTTTTGTACAGACAGATGTGCAGGGTGTTTACGAGCACACTGCATTGGCTTCTCCACCAACTAATGAGCATCACTCTGCCTCTCGGAATCTACTTGATGCTGATGAAATTGAGGAGAGAAGAGTTGGTTCGGCGCAACGGGGTGTAGGAGGCTCGTTGAGTGGTGGTACAGAAGCTGCTGTTGCTCGTGATGCTTTCGAAGGAATGATTGAGACTTTGTCAAGGACCAAGGAAAGTATTGGGCGTGCAACTCGTCTTGCAATTGATTGTGCCAAGTATGGCATTGCCAATGAGGTCAGCTCCATCATACTATTGCTCGTGATGCTTTAGAATTATTTTAATTTGATGGTTACTGCCCATATGGTGAACTTACTTCTTAGTTCTTATGTTCAGGTTGTTGAGGTTCTCATCCGAAAGCTGGAAAATGAAACAAGTTTTCATCGCAAAGTGGATTTGTTTTTTCTTGTTGATTCTATCACGCAGTGCTCACATAGTCATAAAGGTGGTGAACATATTGGATTATCCTTTTCTATTTTTTTTTTTTTCTCTCTTCCCTGCCCAAAATTGCAAGTTTAGGTTGTCTTTTGTTCCTGGCATTTGTAATTGATTGTGAAGGACATTTTTAGGCATTGCTGGAGCCTCCTACATCCCTACAGTTCAAGCTGCATTGCCACGTCTACTTGGTGCTGCTGCTCCCCCTGGAGCTAGTGCCCGTGAAAATCGCCGTCAATGTCTCAAGGTCAGCTCCTTTTTTTCGTTAAGAACAACAAATTTAATTGTACTAATTTAGCACAATATGACTAGGCCCCTAACACAGCGTCCAAATTATAAAAAGAAAAATAAAATGGAAGATAGAACAAATTAAAAGCTACCCAAGATAGAATATGCTTACTCTCAATCATAGTTATCGATCGCGGCAAATAGCGGCGCTATCGCGCCGTCGCGGCCCTTCCCCGCGATTCTGAATCGATCGCGTCGCGGAACGCCGTCGCGGCTGTCGCGCCGCGAATCGCGGCCAAATCGCGTTCGATCGCGTTCAATCGCGGTGCTCCAGGTTGAAGATGGGTCGGGTTCAAGGAAAATTCCCAAATTGCCCTCAAAATTGTAAAATTAGGTTAAAATTTGAGGGTACTTTTGGAATTTCGCTCTTAATAAGTGAAACGCACCGTTTCACTCGTCTTCTTCACGCGTTTCTTCTTTCTTTACGCGTTTCCTCTGCAACCTGCAACCTGCAACCTTCTTCAACGCGTTTCTCCGGCGCGACTTGCTTCCCCTCAGCCACCTTCGACCAGAAGTCCAGAACCCATGGCCGCGGCGCAATCTGACAAGCAGCGTCCAGGCTCCGGCGACCACCACCCCTGTTTACCCTTGGGCCTTTATTCTGTTCTGAGTTGCTCTGTTTTTTTCTTCTTTTCCTCTATTTTTTTTCCCTTTCTTTTAGTAATTATATGTATATATTAGTTATATAATATTATATGTGAAAAATCAAAATAGCGGTCATCCCGCTATCCGCTATCCCGCTATCCCACTTTTGGGGTCGGCCGCTACGCGCCGCGATCCGGGATTGACTACTATGCTCTCAATTACCTGGTGCCTCAATGTTTTTCTTGACAAAAGTGCAAAAGCCATCTAGCCGTATACCTGGGCATCAAAATTTCAATTAACTGCTCCCTTTCCTGAAATGTGTCTCCCAACTAACAAGGTGGTCTCCATACTTGTCCTCTGCTCCAGATCAAAGTAAATTTCTTATAATTTTTTCTAATCATCTTAGTATGACTCAGATTGCATGAGTCCACAATTTTTGGCATGCTCAGCAATCTTGGTCACATCCAAAAATATGATGTGGTGGGATGTGTTGGGTTGTTAAGTGTAGAAGCTGTGGAATCAGACGAACCCTGGGCTGATCATAACACCTTATTTAAAACAAGAGAGTGAGCTCGCCTGACTTTGAACCCAATTTTGTTTTCTGCCATCATTTCTGTTTTGTGATTCAAGCTGGGGGTGGGTTCATCTTCTATTTGTGGGAGGTTTAATCTTGTTGACAACTTGGTGCTGGCCTATGAGTGACAGCTGGTGGCTGGACTGAAAATAACGCTGGACGGGTTCGGTTGAACTTCTCTCCTTCAAATTAGGTTTAGGCTGACAACTAGGCATTGTTAGTTGATGCGTGGTTCCTTAAACCATAGTTTGCTTGGTAGAGCTGATGGCAGTAGTGTTACAAACTTTACTTTCTTATGGGGTGCTAAGTTAAACTCATGCTGTTATATATGTATAAAACTATAAATCATTTAAATTTTGTCATAACTTGAGGTATGAGCTTGTGAGTTATGCATTTTTAATTGAGTTTTGTACTTTGGTTAAATGTTAATTGTGATTTCAAGGTTTATTTTCCTTTGTTATTTAGTATGTATGTATAAATATTTGTTTGAAAATTATTTTATATTTTAAGATGTTATGACGTATTACAATAGAACATTTTACATATGTTTTTTACTCTTCAGGTCTTTATGTAAGATATCAATTTTAACTACCTGACATCCAATTCATTCTTCCACTGTAAAAGAAATATTAAGAATGGAAAGCCTGATGGAGTAGTGGATAAACTCACTTGAATGGGGTTAATATGTCTAAGCTCCTTTTTATCTTTCTGGAATGTTATATCTCTTTTGAACAAATAAGTCCAAATTCCTAAAGGAACTGGTCTGAGTTACTATAAAAAGAAACACCATTAGTGAAAGGCCATTGTAAGTTTTAGCATCCAGCAAAAGTATTAAGGGAGATGAGGGTATTATTTTCCACATTTTTATCTTCCATCTCGCTTTCTGACCCCATTAATATTGAATATAGAAGAAATTCAGCAAATTGGAGAATATCAAACAGTGAGAGTTTTCTATATTCTCCTTCAAAAATGAGAACTATTTTGTTTGCAAGCTGAATGTGGCAGACGACCTCACATTGCATTAATCCAGTTTTTATCCCCTTGATAATGCCTTTATAACAGACCACCTCTGATTTGCATCAACCCATTTTTATCCCCTTGATAATGCATTCATAACAATTCTGGGGAATATCTGATTCACTCATCAACCGATAAGGTAAACAAAATAGAGATAGTCGATCTCCTTCTCTGAGGCCTTGTTGTCCATAATGTGAGGATTTTGGCTAACCATTCGCATTTACTGAAAGCAATTGATACAATCAGAAATATACCTCCTCCATCTAACACCATGTCCTGTAATCGGTTTCCATCAAGTACTTTATCTAAGATACTCCTACTCATCAATCATAAGCTTTCTTAACATCCAGCTTGGAGACCAAACCCTCATGGCCCCTTTTTCTTGGATCATCCACTACTTGTTTATGTTGTGTGAGTGCCAATTACTTGACTTTGTCTACAATCTTTGCTTTATTATTAAGTGAATTAGGTTTTGTTTAAATAAATGGAGTTGCTTTACTTTTCATACATAAGTGTGTTATGTGGACATCAATTTTGTTTTATATTCTATATATTGGGTTGATTGCAGGTTTTGAGGCTGTGGCTAGAGAGGAAAATATTTCCTGAATCAGTTATTCGCCGATACATGGATGATATTGGAGTTTCAAATGATGATATGACAGTTAGCCTTTCTCTTAGGCGGCCTTCTCGAGCAGAGCGATCTGTTGATGACCCTATAAGAGAAATGGAAGGCATGCTTGTCGATGAATATGGAAGGTCTGATGTTTTCTTCATCAACTTTTTATATAGTGTGCTTCTCTTAAAATTCATGTTCTCTTTCATCCATTATATCTTTTTCCTTTAGAGTTGCTGGTCATTTTTGTACAATTAGTTTATCCTAATGTAAATCCTGGAGAGGTAGTAAATTATGAAGTCTGAATCATTAAATAAGGAAGAATATATGGAATCTATTACGTTTTTAATTACTGAATCACCAATTAGTTGGACAGTGGAGTACAAACATAAAGAAAATAATGTGTATTAGAGTATAAGACAGTTATGCTTTGGAAAAACTCAATGTCTGTTATGAGTCTGTTATAATTAGTTACGGTTAGTAGCTAACTCTGGTTAGCCAGCTGTCAACTCTAGTTAGTTCAGTTAGAACTATGGTTAGTCTAGATAGCTTGCTTAGCAAGCTACTCTCTCAAGTATAAATACTGAGAATCACTCTTGTAATCTTACCTTTGATTCAATGATAATTTCTATTCAGTTTTTCAGTTTCTGTTTAGGTTTTCAACAATGTGGTAAGTGCCAGGAAACTGAAAAATAAACAGTTTAAACTGAAATGGGTCAATTATTTTAGAGTTTTGTTAATAGACTTGTATATTTCGAGGATGGTTTGTTAAACTTAAATTCTGGTCATGAAATTGCAATTTAAAACAAGGATCATGAATATATGTAAATTTGAACTGATTTCACATCATGTTTAGTTTGTTAAAAAACAGGTTCTGTGCTAACTTTTGTAATATTTTTTGTGTGAATCATGCTTGAATTTCAAATAATATACGAAGTGGGCAGTAGATTTGAGATTTTGATTAAGTACAAATGTAAGATATTATCTTTAAAACTTGTTTGATCTAAAAAACTGATCATTAAAGGGTGCATTTTTTTATCTTCTAGCATTACAAAGGTTTTTCATAATCAGTGACATGCTTTACATTGAACTGGTTTTGAATATTGAAACACGGAGATGTCATTGAGAACTACATAGAAAGTAAGATTCTTATTTAATTAACATGGCCTTCATAAATCATAAGTATGTAACTTGTCGCTCTTGTTGGTGATGTATAACAGCATCACAAGTATTCACTCCTATAATTGCCTTTTAAAGAAAATGAGAGAAACAAAATAATTTATTTTATCTAAATTACTACAATATGTTGGCTTCTCTTGTTATAGTTCACTTTTGTTATTTAATAAATTAATTAATTAGAAGAAAAGAGGCATACCTTTCCAACTTATTTGCTTAATTCCACCTATTATACTCCCATCTTATATTTGATTATTATCTTTCTTATAGTTAGAATGTGTCAAAACAGTTTATTGTGAGAGAAGAATCTACAGACATTTACCCATGTGCATGGTGCCATGATGCTTTAATTTTTTGATATTGGCCTTGGTATTGAATGTTAGTTGATGAATAAGCTGGGTTAGGGTTTCATGTCACATGATGTGTGTGTGTGCCTGCCTGCTCACATATGTGTGTATATGTATTTATTTCACTTATTTGTTGTTGGTGCTGGATTGTTATTGCAGATTTTACTTGGCCGAACTTTTGATTAACTACAGAAACCTTCACTGTCTACTTGTTGTTTTCATTCTATTGCTATTCTTGTTGCTTTGAAAAGTAATTTCTGTTTCTGATTCATGTATTACTGAATGCTGTATTTCAGTAATGCTACATTTCAGCTACCTGGCTTTTTATCTTCTCACGCGTTTGAAGATGAAGATGAAGATGATTTACAAATCAATTCGTGTAAGGATACACAAGATGCATCTCCTGCAGATCCCACACTTACGCTTGGAGAATCAGAAACTTCTACTGTTACCCCAAATGATAAGCGCCACTGTATCTTGGAGGACGTGGATGGTGAGCTAGAAATGGAAGATGTTTCAGGTCACCCAAAGGATGAGAAGCCAGTATTTTTGAACAGTTTTGATGAGATAGACGTGCAAGTTCAGCGGACAGATAGGAATTTAGATCCAACTTCAAACAATTTGGAAGAGATATTAGCTACTCCGGAGGGATCTCCTCCATTGCCACTTGATTCACCTCCTCCTCCCCCACCTTTACCTTCTTCACCTCCGCCACCACCACCTCCATTATCTCCATCTCCATCTCCTCCCCCACCCCCACCACCTCCAATATTGCAGCCACCACCCCCTCCTCGACCACCTGCAGCCCCCCCAGTGCCATTAATTCCTCAATCATCTGGTTGCGCTCGGCCTACACTTCTTTCCCAGTCATTAATACCACCTCAGTCATCACATCAGTCATCCCCACAGTTAGGGTATCAGCAGAATGTACCTCATGACTTTAATGGCACAACAAGTGTAAGACAGTTTTTCTTTTAGAATCACTCGTTTCTTATGGATTTGTTTCAATTGCTGATATGCACAAATACAGTCCTCTATGCAGGGTAATCAAATAGTTCAAATGGCTGGAAGTTCTTTTTCTGGAGGCCACAACAATGCGGTTGTTAAGAATGAAATATTTCCACAGCCATCTGCTTTT
The DNA here is from genome assembly GCF_012489685.1 of Lotus japonicus. Classification (NCBI taxonomy): domain Eukaryota; kingdom Viridiplantae; phylum Streptophyta; class Magnoliopsida; order Fabales; family Fabaceae; genus Lotus; species Lotus japonicus. Next base: position 94,560,675 of record NC_080043.1, on the reverse strand, counting down.
GCCCCAACTCCAGGCTGCAACTCCCAGGAACCTTCTGGTTTTAATCCCTCAAGGCAATTAGAATACGGACAGAATGATGTGTATTTAAATGCTCAGGTTCCTCAGCCTAACCATCAATTTCAGCCGGGCAACCCGCCATTTTCTCAAAGACACGCACATCCTGCTCCACCTCAAAATACATCAAATCAGTACGCTTATCCAAATCATACAGTTCAGCAACATCTTCCACATTCATTCCATCCTGCCTTCCCTATACAATCCCTTCAAGATGGCCGGAGGCAATTTGTTGCTGAGGAGCAATGGAGAATGCCATCAAATGAATTCAAAACAAACAATCAACATGGTGTATGGATAGGGAGAAATCCTTCATGCCCCGGTCCCCCCTTTGTGCAAGAAGGTACATGAATCTATTTGGCATACCATTCCAAATTTTTTATTATAGTAAAATATGTTATATGCTCTGTACTGTTTATTTTGTGAGAAATGTTAGTAAAACTATCTTTCTAAAAACACTTATCTTATTGGGTGAAATGCATGTGGGATCTGTTAAATTATATGGTCTGACTAAATTACACTAACTATTTTGGTATATTGTTATTTGTAAGAGAATCCGAATGCTGTGCATAAACATTTTGTTTTCATAATGGTTATGAAGGTAATTTCCGACCACAACTTGAAAGACCACCAGTAAGCAATGTCGGTTTTCAGCGACCAATTTCAGGCAACCTACCTAGCGCTCCAATATCAGGTGACTCTTGCAGATTTTTGTAATTTCTCTGGTCTACCTTACCATCTCTGTGCTTTCTTTACTAAGAAACTACTTTTATGGATTATGGATCCAACTCTCTTTCCTCCAGGACACGGTGTTCCACAGATGTTGCCTTGTAGACCTGATATTCCTACTGTTAACTGTTGGAGACCGACTTGAGGTTACAATAGGTGATTTTTCTTTTTCTTTTTTGCTTGTATTTCATAGATTAGGTTGCATATAATAGAGTAGAATTGTTAAGATCTATTGTAAAACAGTTAGTTATTCTCTAAGAGCTATTGTAAATAGTTAGTTAGTTATTGTCTAACTAACTATTTTTTTTAGAAGATAGAACAATTGTTTTTCTGTGTAACTGAATGCTGTATAAAGCACTGTATGTTATTACTGATCATCAATTAATACATTTCAGTTTCTCTCTTGAGTACTTAATCTTTTTCTTCACTTGACATCTACAATTGTTTAATTTTGCTATATCCTTCTAAAACATTCTACGATTTAATAATGAAATGATTAAATGAAACGTATTTGAAATCAATGCATTTTGTAAGCATAAAGAAAGTGACTATACTTTTTATTTAGCAATTAGGTGTTTAGGTTAGGAGTGTAGAGTTATTCACTGTTAAATGAAATCTTATACCTCTAAAAATACTCCTGAGGCTGTGGTGTTGAAATATCTCGGATGCGCATTGAAAATTTGGCCCAGAGCAGAAGCTTTTGAGGTTGATCATCTTTATGAAAATCATCTGGGTCTGTGTTGTTAGACAGCTTTGATATACATCTATGTACGACTGGAGTAGAATGATAACTTTGATAATTATTACTGTCCATATTCTTAACTTATATATTTTTTTTCTCTTTCGAGTTAACTTTTTTAATCCAGAAAAAGAAAGAAATAAAAAGAAAAAGATGACTGCTTGACTTCGAAGTTCCATAGCACTTTTATTGGGTACATCGGATAGATAAATCACACCCTCCAGGGATTGATCCCTGGACCCCCCCCCCAGCTCTTACCACTTGAGCTATCCTTCTGGGACAGTATGTTTTGATTAAATAATGCTGAAGGTTAAAAAAAACTATTTTGGAAGAGTTCTTCACCTTTAAGAGCTTTTCTGTTCTTCGGAACAGTTTTGAGAGTAATGGATTGGAGTATTGGACTTCTCTTTCTTCCATTGGCTTTGTCATTAAGATAAGTTCGTGCACTTTCAAGGATCCAAGAAGCACATCAAATCTCTATAGCTATAAGATCCTTAGCTTTTTGAATGGTTTTGACTTGGAGTCTCCACTATTTGGGCAAAATCCTTCTGACATAGTACTTAGTTGTTAACTTGTTATAGTGCTCCCTAGTAAACTTACGCAGTTGGTCATAGTTTGGTATCTTCTAACAATTTGTTCTGTTGTCTCATGGTTGGTCATTTTGAACAGATCATACTGATGAACCAGCATACTGATATTTTTAAAATAATACTAACTTAAGATTGAAAACTTTCCATTTCATATGCAAAAGTGGTGGATAAGCAGAGTTGTTTTGTTCGCAACTACAGGAAAAACTCTTTCATGGATTTTACCTTATTCTACTTATATGCAGTATGCTTGTGTCAATTTTTGTACAGGAAATTGTATTTAAGGTTAGTTTTTTGTCTTAATATTTGACTTGTGACTACTTGTCATCTTTCAGTGTTGTTGCTGGTGGGTCAACATGCAAGGTTATATACGGTGCCTCAGTGTTAGATTCACCTGTGAAGCACATACAACTTACCTGGAAAGAAATTTTTTGAGAATTGTGGAGGCTTTTGGCAGGATTGTGTATATTGTAATTTTCCTGACAATGTATCCAAGGAACATTTGCTTCCAAGTTTAGGCCCATGTTTCTGACTTGGTTAGTTTATCTGTTTCCCACCCCCTGTAATTATCACTAAATGTCTATATAGAAATCTGTTTCAGGGATTCAGTTTTAGCTGCAATAAACTAATCATAATTTTATCATTTAGGCCTCTTTTATTTTGAAATTTATTTTCTCTTTTCTGTTGCATTTTCTGAAATAATAATTACATGTTTCAATGACTTGAGTTCCTATTTGTTATACCTTTGTCTATATATTAAGCCCCAATTCTCAAGCCCTTTGTGGTGCTAATTACTTTAACCACATTTCAATTAAAATTTGGAAGGTGTAATTGATGGAGTGATGTTAACTTCGTTTTACTTGAATTTCATGTTTCACAACTGAATGTTTTTTCCTTGTTAAAATTTAGTTATGCATTCAAACGCACCACCTTTTCTCTCTTAACTCCTGAATCCCATCTTTGGGTATGGGTACCAATGACATGTTGTAGTTGATGTGTTTACTCTTTTTTGTCTAAAAACTAGTTCCGGAATGGGATCATGTACTTTTTGCATTGTTGGGTGGTAACCCCCCCCCCCACCAACAAGCAAACAAACAACAAAACAAAAGCTTAATCCCACCAAGTGAAAAGAAATGGAATGGGGTTGTGTATACTTTCTCTTCACTGTTGTATGCAATGGATGGAATTTTACATTAGTGAACATCTGTATTTTGTAGTTGCTTAGGTTGTCTGTTTTCTTTTTGTATGTGCTTGATATTTTATCCTCTCTTGTTCTATCTTTTCGTTCTCTTTGACATTTCAAATTCATTTTCTTGAAGTGGGACCATAATTGTTGACTTGAAGTGGTTACATGATTCCTGAAATGCATTTGCCCATGAGCATTCTAAGATTGAGTGACCTGACCTATGGCCTGGTAATAAATATATGTAGAAATTTCTTGAGGTTAAATTATACATGAAGAAGAAAGGATGTGAATGATTTTCTGAAAAAGTGATAATCTCAAGAAATTCTGCAGAGGTCTCAGTGATAAAGAAGATTGCATTTTAGTTTCAATCCTTTTATCTGAATTTATAATGATTAGAGGGATTTACTAGTTTTGTATGTCATACTTCCCTGTCTTCCCAAATGCTGTTTCTAAAATATAATTACAGAAGGTACAACAGTGATGGCCATTGCATATCTCAAATATTTCTTTGTGGAAGTTGTGTGGTGTTTGAATGAAAAGAAAAAGGTCAAATGGCTTCTAAAGGGATACTTGACAGAAAAATACACTATTTATGCTTTTCTTTTATTTATAAAAGTGCATGAAAATTTCAAACCGTTACCATTGACATCCATATTTGCTATCATTATTCATTAGTGTATTGGTGTTCAGAATGTCCTTGTTGTTAAACTCTCTTTTTCCCTGTGCTAGCTTTTTTGATATTTTTCCTTTTCGTTGTTCAGGGGCACAATAGACAAGTAGTAATAGTTTATAAATTGTGGTATTTTTGACATAAAAAGAAAATGTAGCTGCTCCTTTTTCTCTAAGCATTGCTTTTCAGTTAGATTTAGAAAGTTACAGTCCCATCTCAATATTAGCATTGCATGGAGTGTGCATTATTTTAAATATTGACGGCATTAGAGGTGCTTTGTCAACATTCTTAATCCACTTATTGGGTACGAGTACATGTAATGATTAGTTGTCTGTTAAATGTTCTACATGCTGAAGATGAATTCTGAATGACTGACAATTTCAGGTTTTGGCAGAAAAAAAGAAGTTGGTGATCACTTTCTCATGTGAATGGTAACTGAACAAACAATAAGGTCAAACTTCATCACATACAATGACTGCTGATCACTTGAGGTAAATATTGTCCCAGAATTTCAGAGAAGAGAATGCTTTAGTTATGTATTTTTTACTGACTTCAATTACTATGCGAGGGCATCTATAGTTGTAAACTTGGTTCTCATGGATGTTTTGAGGCCTCTAGTAAAAATTTTGTGATAACATTAATTGTACATTACAATATCTAGGTTGTTTTCTTCCATGCTGTAAAAGTCTTTGAATTTCTCTGAATTCTTACAAAGAAAGTTGATATAGGAAAATTGTCAACTAGCTGCATAAATCTTCTCTGGCTATTGCATTTCTGTCTGTCCAAATTTGGGATGTGATTGTACATTCAAGAATTATGAGGATCTGCCTGCTAAGGTATTATCTCTCGTATAAGAATCATTGCAAAGCTAGTGTCTGAGGAGAGGTTCATTAAGTTCATAGAACTCAGTTTTTTTACTACACTAAGAAAAGTTTGAGAATGGGATAGCGTAGATATTGTACATGAAATGATTGATCCTTGTAGAGCTGAGGCGGAAGGAGAAATAGGTCGAGACAGGCAACACTGATGACAATCACAATCTTCAGATAGTTACTAAATTCATGAAGCCCTCATCTTGTCCAAGTTCTGAGGCTTTTACGTGTGTGCCTCACTGAAGTTTTCCATATATGTCTTTACATTTGAAACATCTGATTGGTCAATTTCCAGGTCACCCCTTGTCCTCAATTTTGTTCACCTCAACTGATTTCAATTGATGGGTTCAGTGGCACACACTTATACTAGATATTTGAGTAAATTTACTGAGATTTGATATTTCTAACTAGAAGTTTGGATTATGTGTGTATCTTTCATATATATTAGAATACTACCAATGAAGGAAAAGAATTGAGCTTGTGCCGCATTTTGGATTGTCAAGCAAATATGCTATTGGTAAACCAACCAGCATAATGTGCTCAAACCTTCGTAGAAGTTATAACTTCTGACACTGAATTGATTACTACTTTGAAACTAGGCATAATTTTGTCTTTGTTTTATAGTGCTTTTTTTTTAATCCGTTTTGGATGTAAGGTGTTGCAAAAGTAATCCTATTTTTCCAATGTTCCATGAGACGATAACACTTTCTTCTTCATATTTTTGTGGGTCCCCTGTATCTATCATTGACTTCATCGGGAGTTCATTCCTTTTACTTGGTTGGAATCGATTCTGATACACTGGAGTTCTTTAATATTTCTTCTTTTGGAGTATAATTAAAATCTACACTGCCTACCTAATATTTTGTTTCTGTTGTGAGTAATTTACGTTAAACATTTATTTTTCTTATTACTAATTCGTCCAAATTGAAGTATTACCAAATTGTATCTGTGAAGTAGTTGAGACATAATCGTACAATCCTGCGAAGTAGATTTTCACACATAATTTTCTGGAGTTGCTGTTTTTTAAAGTTCAATTATATAATTAACTATGTAGTTTTTTGTTAATTTAAAACTATTTTCATTGTTAATTATTTGGAAGCAGTTTCCTTATATAGGGAGGATTAAATTTCATTCTAGTTCGCGGAAGCAATATTCACCTGGATGCATATAAAATTGCACTTTTGGCAGACATATATATCTTGTGTTTTTCTTGCCAAAATTAAAATGAATTGGTTATTTTACCTATGATAGGTAAGTTCGTTAAAAAAAATGAACATATTTAGGCAGTCGGGTAAGTGTATGTATGCGCATAATCTGTTAATTATATTTATAATAAGATTTCATCTTATTTCTTATTCTAGCGAAGTAAATTTAGTCAATAATATTTAACAATTGATTTTATGATTATGTTGTCCAAGGTTAACCTGTGGCTATTATTTGGAAAACCTATAGATAAAGTGTTAAACTTAACATCTCCACACAGGATAGTCTCAAAGGCACTGCATAAATTAGGGAGGGTCAAAGAACAAGTGGGGCAGAGCTTCCACTTCCAAGATTTATTCACGGTAAAAATATGTATACTTAAATTAATTTTTGAATGCTACCAGGTGCATGTCTTTTTGGTATTCATTGTATCAAGTGTTAATGATTCATGTATGTATTAACATTTTTTAATTATTATGCAGTTAACATAGGTCTTAGTTGCTTTTAACATGAGTCTTATTTTTTTATAACATTAAATTACATTAAAAAATTCTCAAAATTAATGTCACTCTAGTACTGTTTGTTTTGCATAATTAACCCATAGCTATGAATTTTTGTTGCGCATGTTGTGCAATGTTTTGATAATTTATTTATTTAATATCCTGCTTTGAGAATATTTCGTATCATTACAGCAATCATGTAATTACCAACAAGTTTAACATGCAAATAAATCGGGTAAAAAACTCCCCAAAGGTAAAAAAACTAGCATCAATTTCTTGTACATTTTCATTAAATTCTTCATTTAAATAAGTCAATTTCTCTAGTACTCATTTAAAAGTGGATGAGTCTCGTACCCTTTAGGCTTAATTTGCCATGTTTTCTTTTATAGCTAAGTTTTATAATTTGTAATTTAGTCTTAATTCCAAACCCTCCTATTTTGAAAAAATACCGGAGCAACGCCCTGTAAAGAATGACAAGGTAGTTTCTAAAAATAAATAGCATTTATTGAGATTTTATTGCTGATTTTTAAAAATTATGCACGAGAATCATTTATAACTAGATGACCAGATGAAAAGAAGATTATGAATTTGATATTTTTTTCTTGGTTATGATTTTTATAAGATTTCATTTATTAAAAAAATGGCTCAAGGGGCCGCTAAAATAAATTACATCGTAAGAATTTTGGGGGTAAAAAATGCCCCCTCTCAAATATTTATATATTTATTAGTCAATTTTTCCTAACAATGGGTTACCTCCTCAGCGAAAGTGATAAGTAAACATAGGGTTTGAGCCAGGTATACAATCGACATATGAGTTAGTGGCGGTTTTTGACTGCCACAAATTATGGTGGTACAAAACTGACACTAACTCATATGTAAATTGTATTTTCTTTTAGAAAGCAGAATGGTGTATTAATCACAACTTTGAAAACAAAGCTAAAAAGGAGACAAACAAACAATGGTGATCAGTAACATACAAAAGCTAATCATCCACAAAGAAACACGGTCCAAAAAAAGAAGAAACCCATAGGGCTATATGTAAATTGTATTTCGACCTCAAATGGTGTATGTTCACATATAAAGACTCCTTCCTCAAATCAATCAACTGGTGTGGTAACTAACTTCACATATAAGTTAATCGAGTGCAGCTTTATTTCTTCGGCTAGTTATAGGCAAGACACCAAAGGTTGGTTTTGCAGTACCTCCAGTTGAAAAGGCCTGTAAATCTGGTTTCAAACTGCTCCTTGAGGAGGAGCTGCGTTGAATATGTAAAGATGATGTGCTTGATGATCTCCTCACACCACCACCACATTCCCCATCCATGAGCAAAACTGCCCTCATATTAATTGGCCGGGGATTCAAACCACCCGATTCACAATCACTTTTCAATGCAATTCTGCTACCAGATTTCTGTCTCAGGGCTAAGCCACTACCTGTTCTTGATGAAAGCCTACCATTGTTTCTATTATCCTTTTTCGACACCAACTTAGCATCATTCCATGTATTAGAGTCTTCTACTACAACTGGTTCAATATCACATCTTTCGAAAATTTCATCCAAAATTCCACTAGCCAAACTCTTGGATTTGTGGAGATGGCTCAGGTGTCGTTTGGAAGTCGGCGAGTGCCGGTAGAATGAACCGTTTTCTGAAGAGTTAGGAGCTCCTTCTCTGTACTCTGCCTTGTCAAAGATTTCAGATGTGGATTTCTTCATTGTTAGTTTGGTTACATTGTAACTTTGTAAACGGGTCATGGCTGGGGAGGACTTCAATCTCAGGGACTGGAATGGTTCAACCAGTTCACTGCATGCATAGTTATCAGGGTTACAATGTCTGAAAGGCACAATTTCCATGGTCATCAGTGATTTCAATGTTTATATTGAGGCTTGACCCAAATTAAAATGTTAAAGCAAATGATTCTAAGTTTTTCATAGTTTATTTTTAACCTGTAAGCATTGATATGGAAAAATATATCATACAAAGTAGCCAAAATGACTAAAAATATCAAGTGTGTTGACATGAACCATGATCATACTATTAATCAAACCAATATGTTCCTCTATGAAAGCTGACTTGAAAAGAATAAAAACTGGCTTCTTCAGCGTTCAATTACTGTTTTATTAAACAGTTTTGTATTTTTGAAAACCAGAGAAAGAAAAAACTCATTTAACAAGAACAATTTTCAAAAACGCTTTCTAAGAACAATTTTCATTTTTCATTTTTTTGAAACTGAATCTTATAATGTTCTGTTTCGGTTTCCAAAGTTGTACGTGAATTGAATAGAGATATACATACCCTTTGGTGCTAGAATCATCTGGTAAATAAGTTGAAGGAGGATGCCTTGCATGTAGTGGAATGTGTAGCATCTTAAGAGCAAACATCTGATGGTCTGTAACAAGGCCATTAAGCTTTTTGATATCTGCAACCTATAAATTTTCAAAGCAGAAAGTGCTTAGGAAAGTAGAACTCAAATTAAAGAAAACAAAACTCTGAATTCAACACAACCTTTAGGAAGTGGTATGACAAGGAGATAATCAGCAATGAATAAAAAATATAGGAAACTGAACCAAAAGAGTTTTATTGCATCCAAAATATATGAAAAAAGATATTAGAAAGAGGGTGTCTGAGCGTGCAACTTAAGAAGCACAAGCAATTTAATTACCGCGGCTAAACTGCTAAGTTTTTTTTTTAAATACTTTGCAGATTGTGGCGGTCAGAAAATGCTATAATCCGCGTATGTCAATTAATGGTTGAGACTTTTCATATATGTAACGAACATTACTGTTTGATTAATTTGTCTTCCTAATCAAACTCCTAAAGAAAAATATTAGAAGTTACGATATCAAACGAAAAAGTTATTGCCCACCACCCATGATTTCTGTCAAATAACACAATTAACTTTGACACATTAGCATTTCTTGCTTTCTTTTGGCAACTTTCCTTCGTAACAACAGATAGCATTGTTGATTCCTAAATAACAGGAAATGAAGAAACAAAAGAAAAAAGTACCTCAACACCATATTTGATTGCAATGCCAGGAAGAGTGTCCAATTTGGTTATAGGGTGCTGCATATAAGGAAGTGTTGGTGGAGATGGTGATGATGCAGAACATGGTGTCATTGTTATACTATGTTCTCTATTTTTCCTATCATAATCAGAGAAAAACTGGTTTTGATGACACCCATTATGCTCTTCCAATCTAAACATTATTTCCATCCAAAATAATTAACCACGTAAACCAATTTAAGATGTGCAAAATAAAAAACTGTATGTATTTCTTCTATGAGGTTGCAAAAGTTGAAGCTTGAGATGTAGAAGATTCAATAAATGAGACAATGTAGTTGAGGATCTCTCTCCACACCGATTTTACAGGAACATGGTGCTCTCTCTTTCATCCTTTTTCCTCACTTTGAACTGAATCAAATATAGTCAGAAGGACTTTTGACCAATTATCAGACCTTTTTAAGAAAATTGTTGACAAAATTTCAAAGATAGTAATTAATATACAATTTGTTTCTTTAGCACCGAATAGTTCTCGTAACATATCTTTTAATAGGAATCTGAAATAAATAAATAAAATGAGCTAAAAGCAGCTTTTTATATGCATCAATACTCGTAAAGCACATTTAGCATTACTCAAAAAAAGAAAATTGATGTTGTAAATTGCTTTCGCAATTCGAAGCAGGTATGATAAAAATCAAAGGTCTCCAACTGACCAAACTTCTCAATATTTCTACCTGCCAATAAAAACCAATTCACTAGACCAATGAAATTACTGCGTTTGGATAAACAACTTAATTAAGCACTTTCAACAAATATGTGTTTATCACATAGTAAGTGTTTATTTAATAAGCTATTTTTTAGAGTATAATCACTTATTAATAAGCTAATTTGAACAACTTATCAAAATAAGTTCAAAACAGATAAGGGATAGGACATAAGCTGTTAGTTAAGCTCTTCGAAACACTAGTATAAACGCTTATACTAAAAGATAAATTTAAATAAGCTCTTCAAAACGGGAAAATAACAATTTATAGAATGAGGTTACTCTAAATTTTGTATAGTTTAACATAAACAAATGAATTGCTGCACTCCACAGCCACCGGAATACTTAACGAAAATTTTCCGATGGCCCCTTTCAGTTATTGTAGTGTTATGGAGCTACTACATAAACTTATAGAATACTACACACCATTACCACCATGTTCCTAATCAAGTTCATCATCATCTTCAAGAGAAGCTTCCTCTGGATCTTCTCCATCTTGATCTTCATCTTCACTACCTTCAGAATCTTCTCCATCCTCGCTGTCCTGCATCTCATCATCACCCTTTCCTTTGTCACTAGGATTTCCTAATTGAAGAGGGAGCAGTATAAACGTTAGTTAGTAAGGTAGAAAAGAGATAAGAGGGGGGTATGTGCAAAGAACATGTATTTCATTGAGAAAAGATGCAGACAACTGGAGAATTTAAGTAAGAAAATAACTAAGGAACAATTAAGAAAGAAGATGAAAGGAAATAAAAAGAATCAACTTATTGAGCGTTTTAGAAGAAGCATGGAGTTTTACAAGGATATATGCAAGTAGCAACTGAGATCAGAAATGATTTTCCATATTTACTGCCAGAAAGCTCACAAGAATGACAACTTTGATGGCTATATTCCCCATCAGAATCGAGATGTTAAATGAAAAAATACGTATGGACTGGATGCTTATGATTCCAGATATGAAATATATTTAGCACAAAACTGAAAATGATCATGCTTAACATGAAAAATGTTTCGTGGAGGAAGAAAACTTTAACTGTATTGCACATGAAAATAGTTCAAAGTCATTAATGAAGAGTCTAAGTCAAGAATAGCTCAAAAGAACTTCTATTGACATCTATGCCTTCAATGAATTTAGACAACAAAAGATAATCGTATTGTGGCATTCTATGCCATAGATTTCTCAATTAGTATTCGAAGGAAAAGGGTAGGATGATGTACCATATTCGCTGAAGAGGACTTCACCGGAACACAGTCCCTTCTCGATCCTAACTAGTTGAAGAGTCATCCTGGGACCAATCTCTTGAAGTTTGACTGCACTTTTTGTGGAAGCACGGTTAACTCTACCAATATCACTAGACAAAGTCACTGTTGCTGCTTCTTCATCTGCTTCACTTTCTGATCCATACCCAGCCCTTACAAGTCACAAATGAAGAAATTAAGTATATTAAGAAAATACCACGATTAACTATCTTGTCTAACACACGATTTTTAGTTCATTTCTAAACTACGTTATTCTTAATCTGATCTGAACTGCTTCTCACATAGAAACAAGTAAAATACAACAATTGAGGAAATAGTAGGCCATGAGGGAAAAATCTTAGAAAGCCACATGTCAAATTAATACAGACAAGACAACTGCTTTAAAGGCTAATCTCATTATTCTGCTGAGAAATGAAATAGAGAAAGCTGTTTTGTTGCTTATGATCTATGCTATACGATTACATAATTGCAAGGGTGCGTCATTTAGCACCTGGAGGAGGTCCCAATCAAATTCTAAAACCATAAGCAAATCTCCCCTTTTTTTCAGAGTAAAGTAAACTAATATTTGAATCTCCCAATCAAAATATATTAATGCACTCAAAAGAAAAAGAAAGAGTCACACCAAAAAAACAAAAAAGGGGAACTAAGAGCTAGACAGGATTCAGCTCAACACATCAATACTATGAAATATCATAAATTAACATACATAAAGAAGGAAATAATGGGCGGAATGCAAATGTCAGATATCAGAAAGGGATTGCATTAGGTCCCTCTTACAGTAAATCATTATAAAAGGAAACAAGAAAGCTTATTAAATAAGCAGATTTCTTACTTTGTGACAAAATCACTCACGTCATGGAGATTCCTTAGATCAGGCACCTGATGGCTCTGCACAAGTTTTCTTAATCTGCGTGAAACACCTACAGGTTGTAATCTTATGGAATAATGCCGAAAATCAATGAGCTTCGTGTCTTTGTTGTAGTTAAGCAACACTATCCTTTGGCAAGAGGTGAGTTTAACCTGAAACAAAATGTTGTTGCATTAGGAGATGAACAGCTTGGATGTTAAGCAAGTCATTGATATGTGCATGTCTGTCAGTCAAACTCACAGTTTTGACATCAATTGTTGGAAAGATATTCTGAAACATGTTTGTTGTAAGCTTTAGATGTAAATCACTACTCACAAATCCAGAAAGCACAATCTGCCAAGAAAACAATAAGGGATCAATCTTGGATGAATAATAAAAGCATACAAGTTAACTACTAATAGTTACACTGATAGACAATCACATATTTTGGTGCCAAACCTTGAACATTTAAATACCCTCACTAAGAGTTAAATCATACAAGACATTGATATAAGATGAGAATGGACATCACAAAGATTAAACAAATGCCTGTTTGGTGTAACAACAATTAGTAGCAAAGCAACCGACTAAGAGATAGAAGTCATTTACTTGCATTCAATTAACAAATTTTAATCTTGGGAAAAAACTCAGCCACACTGGCATTTGAAGAACAAATGACATGAAAAGTAACTAGTCCTGACATTTCATTTTGTTATCTAAATTTTAAGAAAATGTGATGCCGCAGTTGCATGTTAATACAAAGAAATACTTTACCAAAGCAGAATTTTTAAATAGATCTTTAGGGCATCGAGGATGCAATTGAGATCGAACAACGTCAGCAGCCAATGCGTATTCATGTATCTTAAATGAAAGAGTAGGTCCTTGCGGAGTTGTTGCGACTTTCAAGTAAGGTGAAGTAGCAGTTTTTGACAATATGAGGAAATGTGTGACGCCCATAGGTCCAGCAACATTCAGAAAGTCTCTCAGATTATTCCGTTTCTTTTCCTGCAAATAGGAGACATCATAGAATACAGTCAACACAAACACATAACCACCATGGCATATGTAGATTGAAATCATGCCGTGTATTATCTAGTGTAACAACTACAAATCTCTGCTAAAATCAAATTCATTGTATTTTATTATTAAAAATCCAACTTATTATGTTGCACTGAGAAAAATAGATATTTGAAAAGTTAGAGCTGCCAAGAGTAAGTTCAAGATTTGCAATAGGAGTCAGAAATCAGAACACTAGGCAAAGTTCAACATGGTACTACATCTAAAGCTTAAACTCAATGGTATGACAGTCTTTTTTTATGCCCGCCTAATAATATATCAAAAATTTCTCTCAAATTAAGAAAATCAGGAAACACTATGTTAAGCTGACAATAAATCAATCCAAATTTGGTAGCACGTTACCAATAGCCTCCCTCCTTTGTCTTAACATAATACCTGAAGTTTATCTTTAAACAAAAATACTACGAGACACTCCCAGCATAATTTAGCCTCCTCATGAGTTGCGACTTAAACACATAATTACATAAACTACTAACAACTAAAACAATATTTCATTATCTTCAGAATACAATAAAAAAGATACACCTAGCATAGCACGTCCGAATATGAATAAGGAACATGAAAAATAAATGAAAATTCACCTTGAGGTTAAGAGCAGTATATGGCAGCATCAACTTTCTGAGGTCCATCTGAAGCTGCTTGAGAGGAGCAGGCAACTTCCCTCGTGAAAACACAAAACTCTTAGGGATCTTCTTCCCTGTGATAGGATCCACAGTTGGCTGCTGCTGTGGTTGCTTATGGTTCTTGATGACAACAGGCCTCCTAAACCCCCCACTCTTCTGCTTCCTCTGGTTCATTCACAAGTGCAGTGTCAAAATACAACCAACATAAACGAACCCAAGTTTGGAACTTTTCAGTTGGGTTTGAAACGAAATTGAATAAAAACCAATACCCAGTTCCATATTCAACATAGCAATACAATAAATCGATATTTGTGCAAAGAGAGGATGATAAGACAGAGAACAAGAGAGAGAAGCTGAGCTTACCATGTTTTGAGATAGAGACGCCGCGAAATATGACAGAGATAACAGCCGCCGCCGCCGGTAGGAGTGAGGGTTACGGTCTTGCGGCGTTGCAGAGTTGCAGGGCAAAGAGAAATAGGGAACCAAAATCTATTTCTTTCTAATTTGTATATAGTCCAAGATCTACTTTTATTTTTATCTAATTTGTCCCTATATTTTTTATTATTTTCAAATAAGTCCTCTTTGACTAAAAATATATCAAGATATTAATCATGTGTTTCAATCCCTATAATCTGATATTGTCTTTCAGTTTTCCAAATGTAACAAAAAAAAATTGATTTATTTCGGTTTATATCCAATTTTTAACAATCAAATCATTATTTTTAAAGGAAAATACTTTACATAGCACAAAATAAAGATATTAATCATGTGTTTTGGTGAATGTTGTTAACATTAATTTTAGATTAAAATTGGATTTATAAATTGACTATGCTTAAACGCTAGGTTTTTTTTTTAAATGGACTTTGCTTAAATGCTAGTTGAAAGTACAATGATTTGCATTTGAATACATTTATGAGAGTCGAATGTTTTTTTTTTGACGGTCGAGAGTCGAATGTTATTTGGATAGCTTTAATCAACATTATTTTTTAGCATGTAATTACCAAAGTTTTTTTTTTGAAACTAATTACCAAAGTGACTAGTGGTATGTTTCTTGAAAATTTCAATATAATAACTTTGTACTACTGTTTTATATTAATTAAAATTGTCATTTTAAATTTATGATAAAATTAATCAAAAAAAATATTTTATTGATATATTATAAAAGCGAGTCAGTCTTTCATGGTTTCAAATAATTAGGAATTAAGCAGAAAATTACTCACATTATCAGAGCAAAACAGAAAACTTCTGAGAGAAATAAGCCACATGTGTACTTAGTAAAAATAAAAGAGTCCAATTGAAAGGCAACAAAGTTGATTCATCTCAAGGTGTAAGCATCAAAAGTTACTTCAACTAAAAATAGATATTGAAATTAGAATCAGTTCATCAATTAACACAAAATCGAATATGTGTACAAAGTGAGAAAAATTTGATTCGAATATGTGCACAAGCATGAGTGAGTGAAACCAAGCACACACTATGAGATGACTTATTTTACCCTCTAAAGTGACTCTCCCATTTTAGAGGAATCAAATCCTATCCAATGTTAGATATGTCAGTCTAATAAGTATGAATGCACACAAGTCAAGTCAACCTGACCAAATTGACTATAATATAAGCATAAAATGAATCCGGAAGTAAATATCTTTTTTTGGTGAGTGGGGATAGTTGTTTTCGAAGCACACTATATGAAGTGGTTATCAGGAAAGAATATTTGTAGATGTAATATGAACAACCTAAGTATTCTGCTTGTGCAGTACAATATATGCAGCATCTTGCATATTAATTTAACAGTAACATGGCAATTACAATGTTACATTACATAATATAGCTCTCTTCACAGTGGTGAAGTTTGTTTGTATATCTTCTCAAATTTTTGGGCATAGCACCTTTAATCCCAGAGCTCTCTTCACAATAATGAATACTAAGCATGGATATGTAATCTGCTACAAAATTGCAATCTGAGCTGACAAACCTACAAAATTCCATACTTAAATCAGAAAATTAAACCATTCAGATCACCTTAAAACAATGTTCCACCTTAGGTCAGTTAGGGTTCTACTTCCAGAATTATAATCCCTTTTCTCTGTGAATACATTGTATTCTCTATCTAGAATCTCCATTGATTGTGGTAGATTTTCTCTCTCAAAGTAGTGTTCTTTCTTTGTTCTTGTGAGTGACAGTTCAAACAGTTAATATCCATTTTTTCTTCCCTTTTCTTAGGATTTAATTTATATGCACTGACAATGTAAATTTTACACAAGCATCCAATGATCCAATCATATCTTGATATTTTTTTGTATTTTCTTATTTTGATTGATTTGTGAATCTTGATTGGATGTTCTTGTAAAACTATACAGACAGACAGATGATGCGGCCAAAAGATATTACAAGTGGCTTATGTCAACTAGAACCAGGTGGAGATAACTAATTACCATGTTGAGTTACAGCTCTATCCAAGGTAGCGAAGCAAGACTCCATCATTCCCCAATACAAATCCCTTCTTGTCATCAATGAACCTGCAGCAAGTAGAGTGTTTAGAAGAAGAACCATACAAGATCTATAAACTTCATAACTCTTGTATAGCTGTTTTATCTCCTGGGTTTTGTTTTCATCTTGTTCTAACAACATAAAAGAAAATGAGTATCACAAAGATAGATGGAACAATATAAGTGTAGAATTCCAGTAGCATGAGGAGCTTGAGCCTGGTCTAGTTCAGGAGACAGCTAAATTTGTGGTTTTAAAATGCACACCAGTAAATGAATGTAATTATATAAAAGTGGGGCCTAGTAATAGTTAGACTGACTTCACAGAGTATAAATTTGCAGCAATGTTGTCAGCAGCTTTGTCACGAACCCATGACTTGCCACCATTATTAGTTCTCAACAGAACACCACTTCCTCCTGCTGCCCAAGCCTCGTCCTGTATGCATAATTTAGCATATTATATACGAACTGAAGAGTAAAGAAGCAATAATCATCATGTGAATGTTGTATTTCCTTTAGAATATTAAGTGACAGGACTGTTACAAGCAAGACTTTGTTAATTAATAAAGCAACTCTCTGAATGCATGAAAACTATACCGTTGAACGATACCCCACATCAAGAATGCCAAAGCCCCGGCTTTGAACAGGCACCTCCTCAAATTCTTCAGTTATCTGAAATGGTAAAAACAATATTCTCAGAGTAAGCAACGAAATTCAAAAAGAAAAAAAAAACGAGGCAGAAATCTATGGCAAGCAAAAAGCATAAAAAGTCGGTTATGATTGACCAAAAAGAAATTAGCCGATCAGTATTAAGATTTTTAGATGAAGTATAATAACGATGGAAGCGAAATGGTTTGACTTCGAGCATTTTATGCAATTTCTTAGAAAAGGTTTTCCCTCTTGGTCCTTTTCCACTTTCCCCTAATTCTATAGGAAGTAAAACACTTAGGGGTGGTTGAATTGGGAATGCAGAATGTAGTGGATACAAGCATAGCAATGTGATGAATCTAGTGGATACAGGAGGCATATCAATGTGAAAAATTTAGTGGATAAAGGCATACCAATATAAACATGTGACAAACAAGGAAAGATAATGCAAGAAAGAAAGATGCTTGAACAAACACAGAAGTTGCCTTGTTAACAAACAATATAAGGGAGGGTAAGCACAGGAATCTGTTAATGAAGAACAAACAGACGGAAGTTTCCCAGTGAAGAAAGGTGACAAAATTAATAGCAAATCTCAGACTTGAGAAATGAGTTATAAGATTATCCAGATTGACTTGGAACTTGGAAGGAGAGAAAAGGAAGACTACTAGTCTCATATTGATTCACTATGAAGGATATTCCCAGAATTCAATACCCCTGTGCCTTTGCTTAGATAAAGACCACCTCCGCGAACAAGAAGCCACAGACCACCATCAGCTCTCCATCCCATGTTCTGAATTCTTCTGGCAACTGCTCTGTTATGTGGCTGCCAGTATGCCTGAGAAGTAAATAAAACAATCATAATTAAGCACTATTGGTGCAGGTAAACCATCAAACAAAATGATATCAGATGACTAAATGAAAAACTGTAATCTATACAGGCCACTATGGAGATATACATTCCAATGAAAAACTAAAATGTTACAATGACTTTTTGAATCATGATGCATCGAGGAAGTACAAATACCAATGGTGGTGCAAAAGGCAAAACAGAGAATCTCTTCTGAATTTGTCGGTTGGTAGAATCATTTACTATAAGGTCTATCCTATCTACTGCATCAGCTGAATGAAAATAATTAAAGAAGAAAGAAACACTTTTACAGTGGAGAGTACAAGAATTCTTGGCCATGCATCATACTATAGTATAAGTACGTTAATTTATTTTAGTTGATCGCATCCGGAAGATCCGGTGTTAATGTTCCTAGGATAATTTTCGATGTGGCAAACCATGATATTACAACTTACAAGGATGATGTGAATATTTTCCTGCACATTTAAAAAGTCCACAACTACAATTTTAGCAACAATTCTTCACTAGTTTGGTAGCTGCATATAATCTGTTCTGCCTGACCAGTTTACACGTGCTGTGATAGGACTCAGCAACTCAGAACAATGGAACTCTATATTATTAACAGAAAAAAGAGGGCTCAAGATCTCTACAATGAAGTGTCTGCTGAACCAGAGTCAGAGACTCCTACCAGAGAGATATTCTCTCCTGATGGAATTCACAAACAAACCAATGAATGACCCCACCATCTAGCCTCCCTTCCCAAAAGATCAGAATTCCCTGGAATCTAGGGACACGTCACTAATTTGCTAGCATTCTCCCCTCCTGACCCCACTCTCCTCCTAGTATAGACTTTCCATGTGCTGGGCCTTCTAACAGATGCTTTTATAATGGGTAATTATAGGTATTAGGCCCAAGTGTTCTATCAAGCTGTTTCAGATTTCCACATTAATGATTTCATTTTAGTTGAAAGCTTAAGCATAATTTAAATGCCAGAGCAGGCTTGCACCAAAAGTGTAAGTAATAAAAGCCTCACCTGACCAGGCTCCCAGGTTAAGTAGAAGTTACCACGACTTGATACAGCGACATAATTTCCATCTGGAGAGCGATTGACAGTATTGAAAGTTCCAGTGTAATAGCTTGCACCGCTAATGCCACTAGAAACTGTTCTGAAGAGGCAACATACATAAATAAATGTCTAATCTAAATGGATAAAGTGGTCGGCTGTTAACTGATTGGTCGTAGGGCTAGATAATGCGACAGATGACACAATAAATGAGTTTTTGGAGCATATGAATAAGAAGTTGAATTAGGTAACTAACAGGAACATCGCAAAACCATCGTACAAATTAAGCTCTTCAAGAAAACTTTAACATTTCAAATTTGTCAAATGTTTCACATGATAATTTCAAAGAGGGCGCACAATCCTTAAAAAGCATTACACTATTAATACATAGGATACATAGTTACACAATGCATTCTTGGCTGGTTTAACGAAATGAAGTTTAGCTTGCTGACTATCAGAAACTCACCTGTTGAGAGTAGCTGACACCGTTTCCTGAACAGCAGCCTTCCAGTTGTAGCCTCTATTTGATGTAACATAGATTGCACCTTCGTCAGTCACCATCTCTGCACTCTTATCCCCAGTTGCCTTTATGTACACCTGCAGTTTTAATATCAAAAGAACGTGACAATTACTCCAGTATGTTTGCATTATATCAGCAACATAAATGGATTTTCAACTCAATCAATAAGTGCGAGTGATGCAAAGAGATCATCAAAGAAATACTTATTCGATACACAAGACTTGAATGAATGAGAAATAGAAACAAGAAGCATTGCACAAAATCCATACCATATCACCAGGAAGTTGAGCACTGAGTGGTATCCTTCCCCAACTTTCTCCAGCATCAGAAGTGTAGAGCAGAATATTAGGTTTCCCCACTATCCACCCTTCCTTCCCTCTGAAGCTGATGGAATTAAACCTGTAGTTGAAATCTTCATCCTCTGCAGAGGGTATAGATCGTGGACCCCAAGTGTTTCCTCCATCTTTAGTCTCCAAAAGGGTTTGCCTCGTACCCAGAAGAAAACCTACCAAACCCACCATTGAAATGCAATTCAAAGCTGAAAAAACAAGATTTGAAGTGAAATGGCAAGTACCCTTACCATGGTTGGGATCCTCAGGGACGAAAGCAATGTCGAGAAGCACGACGCCAGGGTCGATAGGGAGGTAAACTCTCTCCCACTCAGCGAGCGCCTCGTCGGACCTCGCCGGCAGAGAAGGGAGTAGCAGAGATAATGCTGCGGTGTCGGCGAGGAGCTGTCTCCTGGTTCTGGAAATGTCGAAAGAAGCTTTGACGACGAAGCTGGTGCGGTTGCGAGAATGGGAAGTTCTAGAAGAAGAAGGGAGAGATGGCCTCCATAACGTGGTTGGGTCAGTGAAGGTGAATTGCAGAGTCGCCATTGGAGAGTGGAAGATGGAACCAGATGCTTCTTCTTCTTTCTATCTGCCTTATCTCAACGACTTCGCGGGTGATTTTACATCATCAGATTGAGTGGATCACAGTCTTTCAACAATATTTTTTTTATAAACATCCGGTACCCGATCACTTTTTAGATACCGCCGAATTAAAGATTTGAGCACAGTTAAGACTCATCATCCATGAGTCTGGGTGTATTGTATGGGGATTCAACGGGTTGCCAACTGAACTACTGTCTTGTAGTCTTGTTGTAATTTTCAATAATAACTTCAAAAAAAAAAATCAATAATATTTTTTATGTCAACAACTAATTCATTTTCAATAATATTTTTTATCATAACCTTTCATTTTTAATGATAAATAATGTCAAATATACAAAAAAGATATTAATTAACACTCAGATTCATCATGAAACTTATGTTTAGTAACATATGTATCATTTAATTTTGTAGCATATATGCATAACAAAATTAAAAGATAAAAGAAGCCATGTCAGAAATTTGTAGTCAGGACTTGATGTACAAGAACAGATAAATTATCGATCTATAGAAAATAAAACCACTTTCATTACAATTTTCTTGAAATGAACAGAGAGAAAACTGCATATACAATTAAATGAATGAACTGATAAGAAAATTTAACACTTCTTACAAGAATCTACGAAATTTAATACAGAACACATTATTTTGCATCTGAATTAATGATGTTGAAGACCTTAATTAGTTAATTGCACTGCAAATCTTTCTTATGATTCCTGCTGAGCCGGTCAACGGTTGAATGTCTCCCATCTTGATCATAGCAGCTGCAAAATCAGACTTGAACGTTGTGGGATTTTTGCTATACTCAGATACAATAGTATCCGTAGATCCTCCACTAAATAGAACTTGGTCTGACCGGAGAAGACCCTTCTTCTGAATCAAATTCTTGAAGTAGTTGTTGTCAAATGAATTTGGTGTCACCAAGTCTAGTGCTGCGAGCTTCTTATCATTCTCAACACTAATTGTCGATGGACAACCGCGTCGGCGAGTACTACCAAATCCAGCATCAATGTCACTCGCATTGTTGTATATTCTTCCACGAAATGTAGAGCATTGAGCTTGTCCAATTGTGTGTGCGCCTGCATCATGCGTACATCAATTAATTAGTTTAAATATTAACTTAATATTTACAAATTGAAACGATAAGAGCTGGATTTCAATGGATCGTGTCAATATATATGCCTATTCCTCTTATAATAATCAGCGGGTATTTTAATATTTAACTCGTACAAAAATTCTAGAATTGAAAATAGTTATATATTAATTAATGATTAAATGAATTACCAGATAAAGTGACCATGTCTCTAGCAGTGAGTCCTTTGTTGTCAAAACGAGATATAAGAGTTTGAAGATCGTCTGTAAATGATGGAAGTTCAGTGTTGGCTAAACTTCTACTTGCGGTGGTAGAGTCTCTCCGTCCAAGCTTCACTGTCCATGAAGGACCACCCACCTGATCAATATATAATTAATAAAATAAATTAATAAACCATCAAATATTACTACATGGTGTAGTTAATTAATTAATTAATTTTGCATATTATTGAGTTGTTTGTCAAACGATTATAAAAAAAATTAATTATTAATATAATGTAGATTTTAAATAAGAATGAAACTGGTTGTTATCCTGACAAATTATAAAAGGATGCGTGTATAAAAAGTGAATGAATTACCGCGAATGAAGCATCGCGTGCTGCAACTGCTACGATGTCTGCACAAGACACAACTTGGGGGCATAGTTTTTCAACCTCAGCTTTTGCTTGATCAATGATTCCATATCCTCTTACTGAATTATCATTCGGAAGTGCAGTTTTTTCGCTCTGGATAGTGGAGGTTTCATCAAGCAAAATTGATGCATCACAACCCTACAAATTAACCATAATATATACATGAATTTGTCAATATATGGTGTAAGATTATCCACTTCTGATTAATCAAATTACATGCAATTACTTTCATACCTGAACAAAGCAGTCATGAAAATGAAGGCGAATGAGAGACGCAGCCATACGGCGTTCTTTGGAGACAGCAGTGCGAATCACCGTTCGGATGGTGCTGAGCGCATTTGGGCATGCACTGTCATAAAATGTGGAAGATAACTGTGCATTAATACTTGTTGTGCCTGCTAGCAGCACCAATGTGAGTGTGACAAAGCTGCTTATGATTCTTGAAATTCTATAACCCATGATTCTTGGTTGGAAGGTTATAAGTTACTAGTATTAAGAAATGAATTGAGAATGCTTAACTTCACAGACGAGAGAATATAATTAAAGAAATTGGAGAATTGTTGAATGTGTAGATGATATGGAGAAGTGGTCTGAGTAGTGATGAATTTATAGTAGATTTGGTAATTGATTAATGTGGTTGAGAATTTTTTTTTTTTTTTGAGAATTTGTCATAGTCACTAATATCCGCTGAAACGCGGTGCAAATGTGTTAATTAAGAAAGCTGGCGGCGTGTACAGGAAATTTAAATAATACTCCTACTAGTTCAGAGTGAGAGAGACTAATTCAGCTCCTTTGATTAATTGATTGGGCAACAAGTGTTAATTAAGGAGATTTTTCAACATTTTATCCTTTTCAATATACTTTAATTAATAAGGGAATTATCTACAAGTATCAGAATCAGATCATAACCAAGAAAACTTCAGCTAAAAAATTAAAGGAGATTATGTGCAAATTAATATGGACATAAGGTATTGAGATGAATCGATCTAGCATCATATGAGATTGTAAGTTTGCTTTTAAATAAAATCTTAAAAGCCAACACACATTCGCGTAGTTCAGGGCCGACCCAAGACTAAATGAGGCATAAAACCAACTTTAAAGTGAGACCATTTTTTTAGACCTTTTTGATTTAGTATTAATGCTAGCTTAGTTTCTTGGGGCCATTTTTACTTAGTCAAAAAATATTTTTTGATGTCTTTTTTCCTTAGTATATTTTGTTTTAGAGGCCTAAAGTCCTTGCTTGGGTGACTTTACTCTTGGGCCGGCCCTGGCTTTGTTTGTAAAGACGGATAATTCCTCTTGAGAATTTATGTGTTTAATTTTCGCTAACGATATCGTAAAGATTATATTGACATATAATTTTTAGAGTACTTCTGTAAGCCACAATATTTTTTTCAAAGACATGTACTAACTCGTGATAGTGATTAATTAGTGTAGTGCCGAACACAATTCTTTTTAACACACTACAACTTTTTTTACTTTTAGTAACATTATTATTGGTATATGCAACTATGCAAGATAAAAAATGTTGTTTAAAGTGGGTACGTACATTAATTACTGGAACAGATAAAAAGAGTTTGTTGCATTAAGAGTTTGTTTTAAGCAACAAAAAATTTCACAATGATAAACAAATGTTTCATATTTTATGATATGAATCAGTGATATTTGTTGCATATTGATATCTCACATATTTTTCGTGTCTATGACTATATTTTTAGACGGTTGAAAAAAAATGTTTAGTCAACCACAATAAAATCTTAAAATACATGCATGCGCTTGACTTGTATTTAAATTTGTATTTGCGTATTGAAAAAATAGATAATGAGTGCAAGTTTGCTGTAAAAACAAATTAGATAATGAGTGCAAGTGGGTACATTATGCATGCAGAAGTTGAAATAATGTACGTATGAATATTTTTGAGCTAGTGGATCGATGTTGATTATAGATAAATAGGAAAGGTGGGTTGGAATTGGATCATGCAGTGCATATTGTTGCCACGAGTGATGGCGCCGAAGGACTTGACCATGTATAGCTGGCCAGTATAATAATACGTACCCACTGTACATACGGTTTGTAGAATTGTATTAGTAGTACTTCTTTGCATTTATTGGTTTACAAAAGTTTTCTTTCGTACGCCCTTTATTTACACAATTATTGTGATTTGTGTGGAATATGATTAGACTAATGCACACTTTAAAAGAATTTCAATATTGTGTAGGTCTTATGTGGAGATGATTTATCTTTTTAATTTAAAATAAATGTTGTATACGTACATTCTTGAATATTACGATCGACTACGTATACTATCACTCTACCGCTAGTGATGATAGTAATGAACAATTGAACATTATTGCCTCAAAAATAGCTTTTTTTTTTACATACACAAAAATAGCTACCAAACACTAGAATTTGAAATGTATTTCTTAAAATTATATTCTTGAAATTAAAACTTCAAATGTAATTTTTAAAATTAATTTTAGATTTTAGTTCCCAAAATGTGTAATTTCAAGATTACATTTAGGAATTTGTTCCCTAAAGATTAATAGTTTTATGCCGTTATTGATTGAATATTTGAACGTGTGGGCCTTCAAAAATCATTTTTTTATTTTTTTTATTGACTAATGTTAGTTGTTAGCAATGTTAAAAATTCGTAATCCTTAGGATTCGAATTATAGACCCTTCATCTCATACCTAACTCTTATGTCCCTTAACTCTTACCACTTGAATTAACTTTTGAGACTTTTTTTAACTTTTTGATATATGTTGGGGGAAAAGGTTGGAGTAGGTTAACACACCTTAATTTGTCAACTAGATAAAAGTTTTAATTTGGATGAGTCCTAACACGGGTATAATACTAGCTAGTCTAATAGAAAGCGTGTATAGTTTATAGATTTTGGTGCTTGCTACGATACCACAACACTTAGTGTGGGTATGATACACGAAAAGGTTGTGGATCAATCACATTCTCCGTATTTAAAAAGAAAAAAATGAAAATATAAATTATTTTTGTTGTGGACCAATCACATCCTTTATATATGATACATTGAGGGTATCATAGAAACCGATAGATTTGTGGTTTGAATAATCCAACTATTCAAAAGGTCAACTCCACAACTACAGACACAGAAACAACCAATTCACATTTCATGTACAATATGTCAAAATCATTTTGCATGTCTTAATTATAACCGGTAAAGGTTATACTTTATTATATTGTAGAGCTTTCAGATCCCGTCATTTCATCTCTAGGATGCTAGCTAGCACTTCACGTTAAACCTGCCCCTGAGAAAATAAGTAGTAATTAAGTAGCAGCAACAAATTTAAATAAAACTTTGTCATGAACGTACGTATGGCTATTGAATTTCAACTCTACTAAATCTTATATATATATATATATATATATATATATATATATATATATTATCAATAATTATCCAACTTTGACTCCTCAAAATACATGCATTTCCACTAATTGGCGGTGGGTTTCAAACAGTATTAGTTATTATCAAAATACATGCATATCCTGATTATTAATATATCCTAACTAATGTCAACGGTTAGGATAGAGGAAAAGTATGATATTTCCTTAAAGAATAGTACCTTATGAACTGGCAAATAATATTAAGGCCCACAGACCACAATCAACCAAATTAGAATTGGTCACAACTCACAAGATTTCATACTTCCAACCGCCGCCAACTTCAGAGCCTTTGCACCGCGTTGCTGCAGCGAACATCATAGTTCCCAAATTCATGTCCTATAAATTCATCACCACTCACACCTCCTTCTCCATCATCTTCAAATTCATCAATTATTTCTTTAATTCTCACGTCTGTGAACTTAAACATCCATTCTCAACTCATTTCTGAATACTAATAAATTAACCTTCCAACCAGCAACTTGACATATATATTATATATAAGATCATGATAGGTTATAAAATTTCAAGCACCATGATGAGTCGCTTTGTTGTTACACTCACATTGGTGCTGCTAGGCACAACATGTAATGCACAATTATCTTCAACATTTTATGACAGTGCATGCCCCAATGCCCTCAGCACCATCAGAACTGTGATTCGCACTGCAGTCTCTAAAGAGCGTCGCATGGCCGCATCTCTCATTCGCCTCCATTTTCATGATTGTTTTGTTCAGGTACATACATTATTTATATAGTCATCATTGCACTAATTAATTGCATGTAATTTTATTCATCATTAGGGATAATCTTAAACCATATTGAGAAATTCATGTGATTAATATACAGGGTTGTGATGCATCAATTTTGCTTGATGAAACCTCCACTATAGAAAGCGAGAAAACAGCACGCCCAAATGATAACTCAGTAAGAGGATATGAAGTCATTGATAAAGCAAAAACGGAGGTTGAGAAAGTGTGCCCCAAAGTTGTGTCTTGTGCAGACATAGTCGCAGTTGCAGCACGTGATGCTTCATTCGCGGTAATTATATTCATTCACTTTTTATGCACACATCCTCTTATGGTTTTTGGAATAAGCATAAGTTTCATTCTTATATAAAATCTATACTCCATCCTAGCCATAATTAATTATTTTTTAAAAATCTTAACCATAAGCAAAATTAATTAATTTTAATTATATATTAATTGATCAGGTCGGTGGTCCATCATGGACCGTGAAGCTTGGACGCAGAGACTCTACTACTGCAAGCAGAAGTTTAGCTAACAGTGACCTTCCTAGGTTCACAGACGATCTTCAAACTCTGATATCTCGTTTTGAAAATAAAGGACTCACTGCAAGAGACATGGTTACTCTATCCGGTAATTAATTTAGTCATTAATAGTCAATTTTCTGTGTGCAAACCTTTAATAACTTTCATAATGTATGTCAATTATGATTGAAGCAAATCAAAATTTAAATTAATTAACTTGATGCGTACATCCAGGTGCTCACACAATTGGACAAGCTCAATGCTCAACATTTCGTGATAGGGTATACAACAATGCTAGTGACATTGATGCTGGATTTGGTAGCACTCGTCGTCGGGGTTGTCCATCCACGATTAGCGCTGGGAATGATAAGAAGTTGGCTGCATTAGACTTGGTGACACCAAATTCATTTGACTACAACTATTTCAAGAATTTGATTCAGAAAAAGGGTCTTCTCCATTCAGATCAAGTTCTTTTTAGTGGAGGATCTACAGATTCTATCGTCACTGAATATAGTAAAAATCCTACAACGTTTAAGTCTGAATTTGCAGCTGCCATGATCAAGATGGGAGATATTCAAACGCTAACCGGCTCAGCTGGGATCATTAGAAAAATTTGCGGCTCTGTCAACTAAGTTCTTCAATGATGCAAATATGCACATATATATGTCTTGTTTTAAATTTCGCAAATTCTTTTACATTCCTGTCTATGATGTGTTCAGTATTATTATCAATTCATTCAACTGTATGTAGTCATCTTTCTATTTCATTCATAAAAAATTGCAATAAAATGTTTAGTTTTATAATTTACTCTAGACTTATATGTTCTTACACATGAAGTATTGACTTCAATCTGTATACATTTAATACGGGTTTGAAATAAACAATGCAGACTAGAAAAAAAATGGATGTTTCTGCCACATGTTTTGCAATTATTGATTAGTGAAGCTAGAAACACAATCGGGTAGAGGTTTAGTTACCTTTACTAAATACTCATGATCCCTGACCTATCAAGAAAAGTAGATAAAAGAAACCTGTTGTTGTAAGTAGAGCTGGAATGAGCTTCTTCAATTCTAATCCTTGCTTCTCCAGAAGTTCTTCAAACTGTGAACTCAAATTAAAACACTCTTGTTACAGAAGGGGAAATTAGACATTAGACTCGAGGCACGCAAGGTGTTTGAAATTTAAAACAATAGACAATTCCTTGTCACTCAAGAAAAAAGTATTTACAATCAAAGCTCAATTCCTGCTTGTGTCCAATGACTCCAACCAACCAGCTGCTTTAGCATAATCAGCTCCCAAGCATACATGCGCATGAGCCTTCCTAAAACTTTTTTTGCCTTACCATCCAAGCAACAACAACCATTGTCCGCAGCCACTTGCATTGCAAGACCATGCATTAAATCGTGCATCCTGAAACTAAAAATGTCACCACAGCCATCCATCTTTTTGCATCATGAAAAAATGATTTCATTAAGAAAATCTTTACAAATTGGTTGCCAACATCTTCCATTAGTTTCTTTGCATCTAAACATTTAAGATAACCTTGCGCCATCCACAGTTGAATCAACTCATGCTTCCCAATTTCTATATCCTTAGAATATAAAGTCAATAAGCAAAATTCTCATTTTAGGTGGGAATTTTTTGTAACTCAATTTCAAAAGAGGCATGATGCTATCTTCATCTTCAAATGATTTCCAGAAACCGCCTTGCAAATTGTCAGCACCCATTTTTGTATTGCTCATTTCTGTGTTAATCTTCATTTTAAGTTTATTATGGAATCTTAATTAATTTTTTAATTAAAAAGTGTGAAAAATAAATTTGAAAAATAATAAAGTATTTAAAAATTCGAAAATAATAAAATTTAATAACAATTAAAAATAAATTTTGAAATAAATATAAAATTCTAGAAGTAATTAGAGAATAATTTCAAAGAATATTCTAGAGATTAATGATCAATTGAAAATCAGGAAAATTGTCAACTAAATCCAGAACGATCTTATTTAAAATTAGGAAATAAGCAAATTGAGGAAACAAAACTCAAAATCTTTATCAGATTTCTTGACAAAAAAATCAAATGTTCTTAGCAACTAACCCTAGAAAGGAAATAGAGGAGTATTTGTGGTGAAAAGGGAGCCTCCATCACCTCCTGACCTAGCCACCCTCACTTTCTTCCCTAACTTCATCATCTACGTACATTCATTAATCGTCTCCTTCATAAACCACCTGACAACAAACTACTAGTACTCACTCTTTGCCAACGTCCCCATCATCTACCACAAATTCTATCATCTTGTTGCTCTTATAACATGAAGACATCAACCGTGTGGTGCTAGCATGAGAAAACAATTTGGAAAATGCCACATATAAGGATCACGACTTTTGATTTATGCATGGAGGACCCAGTTTAAAATAATTTCAAATGATCTCACATCTCTTATATCTATACACTTCAAGGTTAGTATTTTTAACTCTACCTCATTTTAGTCTTCTATCTTTAATTTGGTCTCTATATTTCATATGGTTTGGTATGATTTTATTTCAAACGTTGCGCTTGCCTGTAACCCACAAACAATAACAATTGGGTTTGACAGTCAAAAGAAAGGGGGTGATGGGTGGTCGTAGCAACACCCATTGAATAAAGTAATGTAAAAGTCCACAATCAAAAAAATTCATTTTCAAGTTTAATTTAGTTAACATTAGCGTGATCTTGTTTCTATTTTATTTTAAATATTTGTGTTCTTCAATATCATAACAATAAAATAAAAAATTATCTTGATTTTTATTAAATCTGAATCCTAGGATTAGCTTATAGACTCAGAAAAACTAAAAGTTTATTTACAATTTAAATTTATGTTTAAAAAATCTAAACATTTTTTATAAGAAGTGGTCTTTTGAAGATCTTGTTGCACATAAGGAATATGTAGCGAGCCAAATTATTCTAATTAAATAAAAGAATTAACCCACATAGTCGTGGGTTCGGTACATTCTCAACACTTCCGGCCAAATTAGTTCTTGCAGCATAAGAATCATAAGAATAAGAATGTATATTAGAAATAATAATATAAAATTATTCGAACAATTTAAATTTTTAAAATAATTGATTGTTTTTATTTTGATCCAACCTTTCAAAAGGTCAACTCTCCCCAACTCGGTATAGGTTACACACAAAAACTACAAAGGAGAAATTAACTAATTAACATTTGTCGTACCTAAAATGTCAAAATCATTTTGCATGGCTTATAACGAATAAAAGTTATTTGGTGGCAAAGGGGTCATCAATATTGCAGCTGTTTTTGGTGGATTTATGTGGTTCTGTTCCAGTGTAGTGAGGATCTTGAGGGGGCTTTTGCTGAAGGCTAAGAGTCTGTGAAGATGTCTTCTACAGCTAATCACGGCCCTTCTTCATTATTTTCCTCGTTTAGCCGATCCATATTTGGTGTCAGGCAGGAACAGGAACAGGTTCATTCGGTGGAAGCAGCGAGCAATGAATCGGTTTCCTGTAATGTAGAGCTTGAATCATTCCAAAAAAGTGTTGCAGATCGGTTTCATGAGCTTTCTGGGGTTAGTGATGAAGAATTGCTCTCAATAGATTGGATGCAGAAGCTCCTCACTGCATTTATCTGCTGCCAAGAGGAATTCAGAGCCATTTTGTTGAATAACAAAGAACAGGTCTCGAAAACCCCCCTGGATCGTATGATTTCTGAATTCTTTGACAGGTCAGTGAAGGCACTTGACATTTGCAACGCCAGCCGTGATGGGATTGAGATCATTCGGTCGTGGCAAAAGCATCTGGAAATTGTGATTTGTGCCATAGGTTCAAATAAGAAATCATTGACGGAAGTAGAGATAAATAGGCATAGTATCCTACAGGATATTTCTTTAACAGAAGGCCAGTTCCGGAGGGCAAGAAAGGCGCTGATGAATTTAGCATTGGCAATGCCTGATGAGAAAGACTCAGGATCGGTTCTTTCTCAGTGTAAGAGATCTTTTGGGAGGCATAGCTCGAGCAAGAGCAAGGATCATCACTCAGCAGTACTAGGGCATTCAAAATCACATTCATGGAGTGTCTCTCGTTCCTGGTCCGCAGCCAAGCAACTGCAGTCCATTGCAAGTAACCTGGTTCCACCGCGTGTGACTGAGAATAATGCTGCAACATCAAGCAGGCTCGCAATTACTGTTTATACAATGAATACTATCCTCTTGTTAGTTTTGTGGACACTTGTTGCAGCAATTCCTTGTCAGGATAGGGGTTTAAACATCCAATTCTCAGCCCCGCGGCAATTCTCCTGGAGCATTCCTGTGGCCTCACTTTATGAACGGATCATGGAGGAGTCGAAGAAGCGAGAACGCCGGAACTCAAATGGTTTGTTGAAGGAGATCTATCAGGTCGAGTTAAACAGCCGTCACATGACAGACCTTGTAGATTCAGCTCAGTTTCCTTTGACAGAAGAGCAGAAAATGGAAGTTGAACAGGATTTGAAGGTGCTGGTGGATGTTTGTGAAGCTTTTAGAGGTGGATTGGACCTATTGGAGCACCAGGTGAGGGAGGTGTTTCGAAAAATAATGACATGCCGAACTGAGGGGCTTGATTACCTTGCCACTTCAAGCCATGCATAGCAATGAAAATGGTGGATTGATGCATGCTGAGCTATCAGATGTACAAATTTGCGGAACTTGTACATGTTACATCTTACCAGCTTTTTGAGAGGAGGAAGAATGGCTAGGCGAGCTTTGCTGATAAAATCTTTTAGCTCTCTTATTTACAATTACAATGAATGGGTTGTATTAATATCCTT
Organism: Lotus japonicus; assembly: GCF_012489685.1. NCBI lineage: Eukaryota > Viridiplantae > Streptophyta > Magnoliopsida > Fabales > Fabaceae > Lotus > Lotus japonicus. Next base: position 94,528,864 of record NC_080043.1, on the reverse strand, counting down.
ACTTTGTAATGGTGCTGATAAATTTTGATCGCGCTTCTTCATTACTATCATTCTATTCCACCACTTATACATTTTTTATTAAAAAATGAAATAAGTAAAATTAAATTTAAAGATGTAGTATTTATCTTGAATAATATGATAATAATTCATTGAATTACTTATTACGGATATCATATCAAAAAAAAATTCTAGATAACACAGAATTTATCAATAAGTGATGGTCAGGTTAATTGTTAAATATTTTATGATTTCTTTGCTTAAATATATATATTTAGCAAGTTTTTGCTTGCACTTGTATGGTTTCTTAAAAAAAACGAATAAAAGTTATTTTTATTAATTGTAGAGCTTTCTAATCCCGTCATTTTCTATATGCTAGCAATGCCTTCACGATAATTATCCCTTCCCTCACAAAATAATTAATTATAGCAACAACAAAACTTTGCCATCAAAGCATGGCTAGCTAGCTATTGAACTTCAACTCTCCAACTCCGACTGCTTCTTAATTAATTATCTTATATACATATATGATCAATAATTATTAAACTTTGACTACTCAAAATACATGCATTTTCACTAATTGGTGATAATTTCAACCAAGCAATACATGTTTGATTCTTCTTCAGCTTATGTGTTTGAAAATCTCATTATCAGTAGAATGTTTATTTTTACGCCTCAGATAAGTAGCCCTCCCCCAATGTGATCAGAAAAAATAATACATGCATTTCCTTAATTATGATTAATATTAATTTCCTATTGTCTGTTTTTTTTTTAATGAAACAATATATCATATTGTCAACTGTGAGGAAAAGTATATATTTCCTTAGAGAACAAACACCCTATGAAGATTATAAGGCCCACAATCAACCAAATGAGAATTGGTCACAACTCATAAGAGTTCATACTTGTACTTCGAACGCCGCCAATTAAATCATCTTAAGCACACTTTTGCACCGCGTTGCAGCTAGCAGACATTAGACCATGACATATTCTCACACATGTACCCAAATGCATGTCCTATAAATTGATCACCACTTACACCTTTTTCTCCATCCTCATCAAATTCATCAATTCTATTCTTTCTTTAATTCTCTCGTCTGTGAAGTTAAACATTCCCACTTCATTTCTTAATATTAGCATTATTTAACCTTCCAACCAACACAATATATATACCGATCAATCATGCGTAATAGATCAATTTCAAGCACCATGATGAGTAGCTTTGTTGTTACATTGCTGCTTCTAGGCACATTGTGTAATGCACAGTTATCTTCTACGTTTTATGACAGTGCCTGCCCCAATGCCCTTAGCACCATCCGAAAAGTGATTCGCACTGCAGTCTCTAAAGAGCGTCGCATGGCTGCGTCTCTCATTCGCCTTCATTTTCATGATTGTTTTGTTCAGGTAAAACCATGAATATATTCATTAATTGCATTCATAAGTGGATATACGATGCATATTAATCTTAGATAAACCCTATTAATGCATAGAGTATATAAGATACTAATATGATAATTTGCAGGGTTGTGATGCATCAATTTTGCTTGATGAAACCGCCACTATTGAAAGCGAAAAAACAGCACGTCCAAATGATAATTCAGTAAGGGGATATGAAGTCATTGATAAAGCAAAAGCTGAGGTTGAGAAAGTATGCCCCCAAGTTGTGTCATGTGCAGACATCATAGCAGTTGCAGCACGCGATGCTTCTTTCGCGGTAATTCTTTCATTTTTATAGGCCCTCAAGATTTGTTAGAATAACAATCAGCTCCATTATTATCTAAGACTAAATCTACTCTCCACCCCATTAATCATAATTAATTAAGTTTTTAAATTCTCATAACAAACAACTCAACCATATGCAAAATTATTTGATTGTATATATATCATATTAAAACTAATGGATTATCAATTTATTAATTAATTTTTATTATATATTGATCTCAGGTGAGTGGTCCATCATGGACAGTGAAGCTTGGACGCAGAGACTCTACCACTGCAAGCAGAAGTTTAGCTAACAGTGACCTTCCAAGGTTCACAGACGATCTCCAAACTCTGATATCTCGTTTTGGAAACAAAGGACTCACGGCTAGAGACATGGTTACTCTATCTGGTAATTAATTTAGTCATTAATAGGCATTTTTATTTGTGCATATTAACCTTTAATAATGTATGTCAATTATGACTAAGCAAATCAAAATTTAAATTAATTAACTTATGTGTATATGCAGGTGCTCACACAATTGGACAAGCTCAATGCTCAACATTTCGTGACAGGATATACAACAATGCTAGTGACATTAATACTGGATTTGCTAGCACTCGCCGCCGAGGTTGTCCATCTACCATTAGCGCCGAGAATGATAAGAAGCTGGCTGCACTAGACTTGGTGACACCAAATTCATTTGACTACAACTACTTCAAGAATTTGATTCAGAAGAAGGGTCTTCTCCATTCAGATCAAGTTCTTTTTAGTGGAGGATCTACAGATTCTATCGTCTCTGAATATAGTAAAAATCCTACAACGTTTAAGTCTGATTTTGCAGCTGCTATGATCAAGATGGGAGATATTCAAACGCTAACCGGCTCAGCTGGGATCATTAGAAAGATTTGTAGTGTTGTCAACTAAGTTCTTCAATGATGCAAATATGCACATATGTGTTCTTTTAAATTTCGTAAATTCTTTTACATTCCTTTCTAAGATGTGTTATATATTCTTATCAATTCATTCAATTGTATGTAGTCATTTGTTTCATTCATCAAGAAATTGTAACAAGTTTGGTTTTATTTTCTCTAGATTTATTTATTCTTGCACTTGAAGGCTTCAACCTTGTATTCATTCAATAAAAGGAATTTGGTGACTAGAGTTAGTTGTCATATAAATTCGCATTGTTTGTGTGTGTTTTTCTGTCAACTACATCTCAAGCCTATTTGGATGCACTTTTCCATTCCATGTTCCGTTGTGTCATTACAATGGATGATTTTGGTAAACTTGAGCCTAAATACGAACATACATACACTATAGCCAAACATAATTCCATGGAGATCGGTTGAAATATAGGAATACATCTTTATAGCCATGCATATCCCAATTAAAGCATAGATCAAACATTCAATAATCAAATAACCTGCACTTGTTTATTTAAAGAGATTCACTACCTTCACTTAAAGAAGTATTTGGGGAGAGTCTAAGAAACTTCCACTCTCGCCGTTGAAACATTACAAGTAGATAGTAAGGTTTGAAGTTATGAAGGGAAATAAAAAAAATATGAAAAATAGCCTACAAAAAGCATAGCAAATACTCAAGGTGGAAACATCATTGCTAAGCTAATTCGGGTGACATTTGCTTTTGTGTGATAACTGCTACCTAATGCTGATCCTTGGGAATGTCAAGGTTTTCAAATATTGGGCTGTCAACTCCAACACCCATAGCATTGAGACCATTGTCAACATATAGAACAGTACCAGTGATAGCAGATGCCAAAGGTGATGCTAAGAAGGCAGCTGCATTGCCCACCTCCTCTGTTACACATAATTTTAACTCAGTTCTGCGAAAAATCACAGATTGAAAATGGAACTAGGTACCTTTCAAGAATGGAAATATTACCTGCTGAAAGTTCCTTCTGTAGGGGTGCATTAGCCAGTGAATAATCAATCATCATATCAATGAATCCAATTGCTTTCGCAGCACGACTTCTCAGTGGACCTAGAGGCAAAAAGACCATTGTGTCAACATGTTAATCAGAAGAACTAATTTCACCAATAAACCAATATGAAATTATTATACGAAAAGAGACAACTATGAAATGGTAAAAAAGAGAAGTCATAAATTACCAGCAGATATGGTATTGACTCTAATTTTGCGCTTTCTCCCTGCTTCAAAAGCAAGTACCTGAAAATGCATGAAATATGGCATGATTTTAAACAACCAGTGACAAAGATAATAACCAACTATAAATGAAGGGAATTAGAATCACTCTCTTAGATGGGAAGTTTGGAAAAAAAAAATTGAAGCTTACTTTGGTATCACTTTCGAGTGCAGCTTTTGCAGAACTCATGCCACCGCCATATCTGTATTATCATTTGGATCATGTATGTTGTTAGTCTAAATTTATGAGATATAGAATAATAAGGACTTTCTTCTAAAGCACAATCAACACACCCGGGAATGATCCTCTCTGAAGCAATGTATGTGAGAGAGATTGAAGATCCACCTACAAACAATCAGAGAAGTAAGATAAGGTAATAAATCAAGTTAGAAACAATATGATGGAAACCCTGTGAGATGAGGTACATGCCTGGGTTCAAGATTGGAAGAAAATGCTTGAGTAAAGAAACATAAGAGTAACTAGACGCAGATATTGCAGCAAGATATCCTTTCCGAGATGTCTCTAACAACGGTTTGGTCACCTATATCAAAGTTCTTATTAAAATCGGAGACCAAAGGCATAACGAAACTTCAATGCTTATTACTGCATTTACCGTACCTCTGGTCCATTGGCAAGTGAGTGCACAAGGATGTCAATGCTGCCAAAGTCTTCCTTAACAGATTCAGCAACTTCCTGAAAAATAAAGTGATGATCACGAGATAGAACAAGGCTAGACTTGTGCAGTCAGGCAGAAGCCGAAACAACTAGACTTAATACTTCATTAAGTTTACACAACAGTAACCTTATGAGTAATGAAAAAGTCATGAAAAAGCACTTATGAGTAATGAATCTTCGCTCTCACACAAGAATGGAAAAGGAATATAGCTTCAGTCTTGGTCAAACAAAAAGGTAACCAAAGAGAAAAAAAAGAAAACTCCAACTTGGAGGCATTCAGCAATACAGATATTGAAGTCATGTTAAGTAAGATGACTACTGGAAGGGTTGGTGCAAAGTTTTTACATAAAAGCTAAAACTAAAGTTCTGTAACTGCTAATTTTATATCAAATCCAACAAGGTATGAAACAAAATTATTTTAAAAAATAATCACGTATCAACCTTATTAAAATTTACCATTGAAGTACAATTATAATATAAAGAAAGCCATGCATTCACATTTACAAGAAAGGAGAAGAAGAAAGACAACTATAATAAGTTAGAGAAATCAATTAAAATATATTTTGAATTCAGAAACTTTCATATAAATGAAAACACAAAAGGAAATAGTATGTTAAGTGAGTTTTGAGGTTTTGTCTCCATGATTCCAGATGGCAAATATAGTACCTTGGTCCCATAAAGTAAAGGATTCAGAAGTTTTCTGAAATCAATCTTTAAGAGAAAAAGAAACAATTACAACTTTCACCCCTAAATTTGTACTAAGTTCCAATGTTGTCCCATAGGTGTATTTGTCAAGATTTTTATCCGAAGCGGCAACCAAAATAGCATTTTAACCATGCAGATGTAAGTCTATATACCTGAACTGTCCATTTACTGGATCCAGCATAACGCTTGTTTGCTTTTATCTATACAATTGTCCAAAATAAAGAGAATCAGTACAACTACGAGGATATAAATTATGGCATGCATGTACTTTGTATCTCTGGAAAAAAGAAAAAGAAACTAGGTATCTCTTGTTTACATCTTCTGGTACATCCTCGGGATTGTCAAAAACAGCATCCAAGGGATAAACTTTAGTAATTTCCATCAATGAACCATCTGGTAATCTATAAAACAGAGTTTCTTATTAGCAGGGTGTCACAGAGTCTGGCAAACAGAATCAATAGCAATGTTTAATGTCGTACATGCGTGATTCATCAAATTTACCACGTCGTAGGCTGGACTCAAAAATATTCAGAGCCTGCAGCAATGGTTCATAGTTAGTAAATGTATCACTACAAATTGACCGGAATACATAAACCAAGGGACAGATCCAAAAGTTAGCACTCAGCACACAGGACAACCAAACAAGTTCATATATCAACAGAAAGGTACAGAATTTTTATTCAATATAAATAAATAACTTACAGGTACCCATGTGCCGACAAGAATTTCGGCTCCGGCTGCAGCAAGAGATTTAGCAATTGCCCATCCGTATCCATTGTCATCAGCCACGCCAGCAATAAAAGCCCTTTTACCTATAGATAATGCTATTTTCAGTAGAGCACTACTTGTTCTCATAGTCTATAACAGCAAAGTCCATGACAAAACAACCAACAAAATCTGGATATTAGATTGTTATTTATATTGTATTATTATACAATGGCCACTTTCAATAGTTTTTACAGCCAAATAAGCACGAGTTCTCAAGTCGCTGAGAGGATACATGTTTGATTCTGTATGCTGACTTGCACAACAATTTTGTGCACATTATACCTTGAATTAATAGGAAATTGCCAGAAATGTAAATTTCTCCTAAACAGTAGTTAGACTATCAATGAGACATATACAAATGAAAACATAACATTTACAGGAAAGAAAATGAACAAAACCTTTCAAATCAAGCGGCAATCCTGAAACTGGACTTTGTGCACTGGAATCTGACATTGCCTTTGTAACAACTTTGACAGATTTTGAGGACACTGACGCAAAGCCACGATGGAAAGGTTGCACTGGTGAAACGTGACATACGCTTGCAAGTTTATTCCATGATCCCACCTTGGACTTGCCACCAAGAACCATAGCGCCTGCATCTGTAATCCTTTGTGCTGAAGGAATGCATGATCTTGACATTGCAATTTGCAAGCCAGAAAATGATGTCGTCGCCATCTTCAATCTGTGTAGTAAGAGATCCTAAATCAGCAAATCCACATAAGAAGACTAGCATCAAATAGTAAAAGAGACCCAGGAAGTTCCAGTAACCAACAGCTTAGAGTCAATACTTTATAAAACTATGGAAAAGACTTCGTTGATTTCTTTCTTTCATGTCGGATCCAACACTTACACAGGAAATAGAGAAAGCAAAGCACGCAGTTACAGTTTACCAAGAGCTTGATTACACTGAAAAGTTCAAACTTCTTACCTAGCAGTATGCAATAAAATTAACATGTAAATAAATACTAAATTCATCACTTATATTTATTCAACAAATTAACGGATTCATTGTTCTACCATTCCTCTTCTGAATTCTATAAATCTCAGCTAAAGAGTTACTTCATTTACTTTAGCAGAAAGCAAAAACAAACACAACAGAATAATGTCATCTGTAACAAACAAGAGTTTCTTCGATGGGACATTAAAAGTAGTAAAAAACAAGCAAAAAAAACATATAGCAAATTATTTCAATCAATTTGTTGAATTTATTTCAAACCCTGCCAAATGAATGCCCAAACCATTTACAGCAACAATCTCATAAACCAGCAAGCTAACCATTTTTACAGAGTCATGGAAATCAGCTAGAACCACACATAAAATCACACAAAATCTGGAGTATCCAACCATCTGTTAGACAAATTATTTCTAAAATCTACAGTTTTCACTCACTAAATGGAAACGAAACCAAACAATTGCAAATGCAGTAAAATGCAGCTACAAAACATTAGATCAAATCCTGTCAATCGAAACAAAAGAAGAAGAACCCAGCAAAATTCAATTGCAAACCGAATAAATCTTCACTTTCAACTAAAACCCCATTAAGACTTGAACACGAAAACCAGCAATTAAACAACGATAAGAGACATGAATGCAAGAAGGGGAAGGTGGGTGTTACCGGATGAGAAGTGAAAGCGCCAATGTGACGAGAAGAATGAGAAGTTGGAAGCAGAAATGGAAGAGAAGACAATGGGGTTTTACGATGTGGGTGTTCTCTTTGTTATAGCCGCTGTAGCCAACAGGGGTTTGGACGAAGGAAACATTGGAAGTGTCGAAATGCTTAGTGAGCTAACTTGTGTCTCTCGCACGTGCGCTAAAGTAACACATGTGAAGAGTAAGTGAAAACAATGTTACTTTCTAGTTTGCCTATTAATTATCATTGTTCATTATAAATTATCTATTCATACAAGATGAATTTGGAACAAGAATGTAACTTAATCTATGTAAATAATTAACTTAGTAACATTCCACATAACCGCAACACACCTAACATACAATTTATTACAACCCTGCAGTTTTTGTTTTCAAAGCAAAAGATGTTTCAAACAATAGATTGAGCAAAGAACTCCTTCATCATCTCTATAAATTCATCAATACTTATTGTGTCTTCAAACCAAGTCCATAGCAGCAGTTATCAAATCCAAAGTTTCAATTCATGGAGGTCACCACAACAACTCACATTGCCATAGTCTCAGTCCCGCTATATAGCCATACCCGCACAATCCTCGAGTTTTGCAAGCGATTAGCTCATCTCCACCAAGACATCCACATCACATGCATCAACCCCACAGTTAAATCTTCTTGCAACGATGTCAAAGCCCTTTTTGAAAACCTTCCACCAAACATAGACAGCATGTTCCTTCCACCTGTAAATTTGGATGACATGCCCGAAAAGCCACACATTCCAATCTTAGTTCACGCCACAATTACTAGCTCTCTGCCTTCAATTTACAATGCCTTGAAGACACTCCATTGTTCTTCTAACTCAATAGGGCTTACTTCCATTGTTGTTGATGTTTTAATCACCCAAGTGTTGCCAATGGCCAATGAGCTCAATGTTTTGTCCTATGTCTATTTCTCTTCCACAGCCATGTTGCTATCACTCTGCTTATACCCTTCCACGTTCGACAAGACAATTTCTTGTGAGACTGTAGAGATACCCGGTTGCATGCTGATTCATACAACCGATCTCCCCGACCCGGTTCAAAACCGATTCAGATGCAGCGAAGAATACAAGGTGTTTCTTGAAGGTAACAAGAGGTTCTATTTAGCTGATGGTGTGATTATCAATAGTTTCTTTGATCTTGAACCAGAGACCTTTAGAGCCTTGCAAGAAAATAAGGGGACAAGTTCCACATCAATTCCTCATGTTTACCCGGTAGGACCCTTGGTACAAGAAGGGTCATGTGAAACTCATGAGAGTCAAGGAAATGAAGGTGAAACTCATGAGTACATGAGATGGTTGGACAAGCAGGAACAAAATTCGGTGTTGTATGTCTCATTTGGAAGTGCTGGGACACTCACTCATGACCAATTCAATGAGCTTGCATTGGGATTGGAATTAAGTGGTGAGAAATTCTTGTGGGTGATAAGACCACCTCAAAAACTTGAAATGATTGGTGACTTGAGTGTTGGACATGAGGACCCTTTGGAGTTTTTACCAAACGGGTTCTTGGAGAGGACAAAGGGGCAAGGCTTTGTTGTTCCTTATTGGGCAGACCAGATTGAGATCCTCGGTCACGGCGCGATCGGCGGGTTCTTGTGCCATTGTGGTTGGAATTCCATGCTTGAAAGTACTCTCCATGGCATTCCAATCGTAGCATGGCCACTTTACGCCGATCAGAAGATGATTGCAGCTTTGTTTAGTGATGGTTTGAAAGTTGCTCTAAGGCCTAAACCAAATGAGAAGGGGATTGTGGGAAGGGGAGTGGTAGCTGAGGTCATAAAGAATATACTGGTAGGTGAAGAGGGTAAGGAGATTCAGCAAAGAATGAAGAGGTTGCAAGATGTTGCTATTGACGCACTGAAGGAAGATGGATCTTCAACAAGGACAATAACACAATTAGCACTCAAATGGAAAAGGTCAACGGTCTAAAGGGAAGAGAACTAAGTGCGTATTTAGAAACTCAATTTAAAAACACGGTAAAACCAAAACTACGATGGACTTAAGCAATTTTCTTTAATTTTTACTATTATCCACTATGATTTTGTCTTCACTATATTTTTATAATGAATTTCTAAGCATACACATAAATAAAATAGGCTCACATGTGATTCAATTTCATACGACAAAAATGCACAAGTTCAAGGTTTTTGTATTTGTAGTCCCAAGTAATTTCCGCACATCACAAATTTACAAAGGAATCACAAATAAAATAAAACTTCATAATATTATTGTTGTACTTTTTTTCTTTCGCTATGTTTTTATCTCACTGAGTTTTTCCTAGTAAGGTTTTGATGAGGCACAATCTTAAGTGTGAAAGATCATGGGGTATGCTTAGGTTGTGTATTTTTTTGGTTGTGTTGTGCTACTCCCTTATTTCAAGAGAGGGTTATTCTCTTGTATCTTTCTTTATCCAATAAATATGTTTTGTTGTAAAAAATAAAATACTCCATAAAAAAAACTCCACACATGTACTCTGTTTGTACCCCTGTTTTGTTGTATAATTTTGTGTACAACGAACTAGTAAGATACCCGTGCATCCGCACGGGTCGCGGTCGATCGATCGACCGCGTTTGATTTTACTTAACAATTTTTATTTAAAAAGTATTTAAAATCTAAATTTAAATAATTTTTTAAGATAAAGCAACTATAAAATATGTGTCTTAAAATCATACATAATATTTTACCTTAATTTATAGTATAACTACATAGAAAAAGTTTGATTAAGTTTATGATAAATTATAACGTGTGGAGACTTTTATGAGTTTCTTTTGATAAATTATTGCTATATAATATAAAAATTCATTAGGTAAGAATTTTTTTAAAAATATAATTTTTGTTAGCATAGATATTTACCCCGTTGATTAGTTAAATATTTATTTAAATATTAAAAAATAATGATTTAAAAATAATTTATTTGGTAAGAAAAATAATTTAATTTATAATGAAATTATAAAAATAATTATAATTTTTTTATCCCCTTTGAGAATGGTGTATATTGTTGTGTTTATCTTCTCTCATTTATATCAATACAATTTGTGCTTTCGAAAAAAATTATAATGAAATTATTTACTTAAATATTGAAAAAATAATTTTATAATAAAATTTAAAAATAAATTAACTCTGTAGAAATGAAGATATAACTAATCCTTACATAGTACAAAAACTCATAATATAATAATTTAAATAAAATTATAATTTTTGTTAGCCTAGATATTTTCCCCGTTAATTAATGAAATTATTTATTTATAAACATTTAAAATATAAATTATTGTATAATGAAATTATGTATTTTTTTGCGGGTGAAACTACTAATTTTTTTTGAAACATTGTAAAACTAAATTTATAATAACATTAAGTAAGCATTTAAAAAAAATACATATATATCCCCATTGATTAATCAAACTATTTATTTAAACATTGAAAAAGATTTAGAATAAAGTTAACGAAAAATAACTTTGTATAAATGAAGTTAAAACTAATCTTTATATAATATAAAAATTCGTTATTTTAGTCATATTCCCGTTGATTAATGAAATCACTTAGTTAAAATTAAAAAAAGTAATAAATTAGTTTAGAAAAATAATTTAAATTCTAATAAAATTATTTGGAAATAAAGATATAACTAATCTCTATATAATATAAAATTTCATAATATAAGAATTTTAAAATATTTTTAGTTAGCATAGATGTTTTCCCCATTGATTAAATAAAATATTTATTTAAACTTAAAAAAATAATTTCATTATATCCATGACCGTGTCTTTGACTGGGCCGCTATCACAATTAGTTTACATATATCACTAATAAAAAATATTATTTATAATTAAATATAAATTGAAATTTTAAAGATAAAGAAATTAAAATATAGTGTGTGTATATATATATGTGTGTGTGTGTCTTTTAAGAGTATAAATAGTAGGCTGATATTATAGTCTAAGTACTTTAGCTAAGTTTTGATTAAGTTTGTGAGATATTTATGGCTTGCCTATATGTTATTGAGTAGAAAAAATTATCGTAAGTTCCTCCAATTTATTTATGAATAATAACTTTAAAAATTATCTCGAAAAACAATTCAATTTTTTTTGTATAAGTTGAGCAAATAATTATATATTTACTAAGTTTATTTAAGAATCATATTATTTAGTCTATATTATTATATATTTAATTTTGACATAATTTTCACTATTACTTGAAATATTTTTAACACGTAGAATAATATATATCAATATTTTTTCATGTAATTATTTTGGTTTGGTGTAGTTTTTATCTGTTTTACTGATGGTTTTTCTGGCTGTACGTGTGAGGTGATCTGAAGTGGAATATAGGGCATTTTGTACAAGGTTTTGGTGCATTTTTGTTTATGAAAATCATTGCTGCTATGCTGTTGGGGATCTGCTACATGCTGAATTCATTTCAGCTCCTAGTAGCTAGGAGTCTTTGCCTTGTTGGCACTTTCCTTTCTTTTACTGGCAGTTTTGTGCCGTTTGTTCTCTAGTTTAGCTTTTGATGCCGTGATGTAATGACTCTATTGTTATTTATATATTTTTCTCTTCTTTCGAAAAAAATGTAATCATTTTGGTTTATGTGATGAAGACCAGGGGCTTTCCTAGTAGTGCTGTTCTTACTGATCGAGCTTTCAACATAGGGATTTAACAATCACTTTTAAATATTGCGATTGACACATGTATGATATATGTATAATAATGGTAATTTTAATAACCATTGATAAAATTAAATACAACAAAGTGAAAGTAAGTTGCTAGACGTAACTAATGAAGCTAAACTAAGAGTAACAACTTGTAGGTTGAAAGAAGCTTTTCTCATGCGACTCCAAAATACAGCATCCTGATAAGATGCATATATCACTAAGAAATTAACAGTGAGTGACATACTTATCTAATTAGAGAGAACATTAGCAACTACATAAGGAGTGTCATGATAGTACAAAAATATTTCTTTTGGACCCAAGTAGCACATTGAATCTTAAACGGGTCCAGCAATAATCATAAATAACAGCTAAAAAATACTCCCTCCGTTCCTAAATAACTGACACTTTAAGGTTTCTACACACTTATTAAGAAATGCAATTATTCTATTAAAATTACTCATTGTGTTCCAATATTACCCTTTATCTCATCTGCTCATAAATTTTCTCATCATTTTACACCATTAAATGAGACTTACTTGGTTACTGCACTCATTTAGTGTATTCATTTTCATACTCCTATATCCAATGTGATTTATGAAGATAAACCTTCGTACTCCATATTCTCTTTTCACATCTGTGTTCATTAAAAAAATTATGCTAACCCATTTACTCATGTCTTTTGGTTGCTCCATATTTCATGTTTTCAATATAAAAAAACCGTTGAACTCTTTACCTCCATACATTTGGATGTTAAAAAAATTCTGGCTCTAGGAGTAGTTTAAATTAAAATGTGTTTACCTCCATAATTTTCAATTGCTTCCCACCATAATTTTTGAAACATAATTTGTGGCTCTATTTATATAATTTGGTTTAAATATTGGAATGGATACACACGAGTCTTTTTGCCCTTTCGTTTGCCATCTGAAGTAGTAATTGTTGACATTGGAATTGGTTCAAGTAATTTACTCTACTATTATGGGAACCATCAACAATTCATTCTTGGATAATTGTGTGGGTAATTAAGAAGAGTTTTAATTGAAGGGTAAAATAGGTAAAAATAAATAAATGCACTCTTGAACTTTGTAAAGTGTCAGTTATTTAGAAACAAAAATTTAGCCAAAATTATACCAGTTATTTAGGAACGGGAGGAGTACAAATTAATAGGCTTAGGAAAAAGAATCAAACCTTAAGTTCCTTTTTTCCGTTTGTTACCAAAAAGAACCTTAAGTCACCTGAGCCAATAAAGAGAGCAAATAGCAATTAGAAATAAAAGCAACCTCATTTTTCATCATGTTTTAGCAAGAGAAACAAATCCAGAATTGCATCACTCCAAATGAAAAAAAAAACAATGTCTAAACCTAACTTTCCGCACCTGACGTTTGACTCAGTATTTTAAATTGCAGTTGCGGTTGCAGCCACGGTAGTGTTTGCAGCATGATTTTTTTTATTTGCATAGTGCAGTGTGTTAAAATGTCAATAAATATCATGATATTATCATGCCTATTACTAATACATATTTAAAATGAGACCCAAAATTTCAATTAAATACAATAATAATTCCAAAATCTCAATATTAAATTGCATTCTAATTTCATTTAAAAAAGAAACAAACTTTTCTAAGAGATTCACGGTCCCAAAGAGGAGGAAAACAGTAAGTAGCAGGGGAGAACAAAACAATAACAGGATCAAAGCAAGAGAAAAACAATAGAGCTTTTCCTCTCACTTTCTGTAACAGAGACAAAAAATCAAACTTCTTTTTCTCTCCTCTGTTCACCCTCCTATTGCCCCACCGACCCAAAATAGTAAAAAATAAAAAGAGAACAGATCAGCAAAACAGAGACTTCAGGGAAAGGATAAATGAAAATTGGAGATGGAAACCTCTCACTCTCCACCCACCGCCTTTCAAGCTTTCACCTCTCACTCTCTATCTCTCTCACTGGCTCACCTTGATCTCCTCACCCACCGCCCAATTTTGCCCACTTTTTTCTTTTTATTTTGGGGCCAAAAGAGAAGCTTGTCCAAAGAATTTCATTTTTCTTTCCCCTAGAGCCTGGGCATAGGCCCGAGCTCGCCAGGCGGTGAATCTGCCCCTGCACACAACAGTATTCCAAAATATGCTACCAAAAGACTCAATATAGGGAAAAATAATGGGGAAGAAGAACAAAAGAGAGAATGAAATAGTAGAAAAATAATAAAAATCAAACCTTGATTCGTTGTAGACGACCGAGGAAGAAGAACAACAGATTGATTTTCGTTTTCCTGACAAACAGAGAAGTAAAAATTAAAACTTGAACACAGCAGAAGAAGGGAGGAGATGGAACTAACCGAATGGGTGCAGAAGATGAAGAAGACTGTTCTTCAAGCAGAGAAGTGATGAAGTGAAAAGGAGAGATAGGAAAATAAGAAAAGATAGGGATTGAGCATGAGTGAGCAGTACGATCGAAAATCTGAAATTTGGAAGAGATAGAATTTTCTCTTTCCAATTGGTACAGACCTTGGCAGCCTTTATCAGTTTAAATTTTAAAATCAATGAAGAGAAGGAAATTAAGAAGAGATGGAGCGGTAACTTTAAAAGGAGGAGAAAACATAAAATAAGCCAAAATTTGAGAAGCTGACACGTCACCCAGGAGGGGTTTATTTTCTTAAAGTATATTGATATTGATATTGATTAAAGCATGGAATGTAATTTCGTACGTATACTAATTTAATTTACGAAATGTAAAAAAATTGCAGAATGGTACCATGTACTATTTACATACCACGAATACAAAAATGTAGTATTATTTTTTCAAAACGTAATTTTACAATTTCAAGCGACGTTATTACTTTTTAAAAAATTAATAAGAAATTTATGTATTTGGGGTACATAACTATGAAAATTGCATTTCACAATTTTCCGATGCATAGAAAAAAAATTGCATTTCACAATTTTTTAGTAGAACATAGTAACATTTAACGAGGGTATTTTCGGAAATAGGGTGGTGACATAATATAAGCGGGTGACATCAATAGATTTTCTGGAAATACGAGTTTGGGAAAGGGGGTGGTGGCATAATACGAGGGGTATAAATAATTATGAAGATTAAGTTAATGTTAGACATCTGAACTAATGCTCATATTCCTCCCGAGCAAGGAGCGCAACTAACTTTTATTGTCACCCCAACCATTTTGTTGTAATAACTTTATTTATATTTCAATTGCAATTTCACTCCTATATTCTCTTTCTAGTTCTTCAACATCTGACATCATAATTTATGAAAGAAATGAACGAACCGAAATTAAATCTTGCATGTTACAAACTTCGCAATGAAACTTGTTTTGATTTCTTAAGATTAACCTATGTTTATTGGCCTTCACAAATGAGATAGTTTTTTTTTTTACCTGAGATAGTTATTACTTAAGTATCTTGTTATCTCTTTTATTTTGAGACATTTTCAGGCGTTTTCTTGCACAAAGCATGACATTTATCAAGAAACACTATTTTCGGTATTGCATTAGAACTATTTATGCTTTTGACTTGGTGAGTTTGTCCTATTAGGCTACTGTTTTGGCCTTCAAGTTCGGTGTTTTCTTTCCGTTATCCAGAACGCATGGTCCCATCATCCTTACTCTCCTGCCGAAAAGAGGGTGGGTTTCATCGATTTGCATCCCCTTTTTACAAAAAAACTTCAGTTCATAAATACAGTCTCCAACACATTGATACGCAACACTCAATTGAATTACATTGAGTGGTGAGGCTCGGTCTTCGTCCAAATATTTCAACCTCACGACTTTTCCAAAAGGAAACAATTGTGTTACGTCTTTCTTTTGTGGCTCAATCCCCCAGTCCGGCTAGTTTTTGTGGAGCTTCCTTTAGCGTGGGCACGACCCTTTTCAGGTGTGGTGAAAGTCAATCTTGATGCTCTATCACCGCATCTAGCTCAACTCGTTTTGGTTTTATCGGTAGCATGTGAGTAGTAAGATCATCGCGGCGTCGACTTCAACTTCCTTTGGAATTTTCTCTCATGTGCTTGTTGAGGTTATGCGCTTTCGTTTAGCTCTTTCTCTGACTTATGGTATTTGCTTTCGTTGGGTCTCCTTTGAGACAAATTGCACTTGTGTGAGGCTTGGAACATATCTTATAGAGGGCGTTCTTATTTATCAGATATTCGCGATTTTTATGATCTAATTCATCTTTTAATTTTGTTAATATATTTTTTTCGTAAAACATACAACTCCACAATAGACAAGATAATTTAACCAACTTTTTCCCCCGTTTGGTGATTTTTCATGGGTTAAGAAAGTTCCTCAAGAGTTTGTTTCCTTGATCCAGATTGATGTACTAACTTTCGTGCATACCGTACCGTATCTTCTTAATGCATTAAAAATCAGTTTCAAAAAATGAATATAAAAGATATGTAGTTTCATAAGAAGTCTTTTTGTCGGTTTTTTTTTGTTACAGTAGTAGGAAGAAAGATTTGTTCACCCACCAATAGGGAACGTGAGCTGGAATTAGACCGTCGTGAGACATGTTAGTTTTACCTTATTGATGAAAGTGTCGTAATTCAACCCAGTTAAAGAGGAACCGTTGATTCGCACAATTGGTCATCACGCTTGTTTGAGAAGTCAGTGGCGCGAAGCTACCGTGCGTTGGATTATGACTTAACGCCTCTAACTCAGAATTCGGGCTATAGCGATGCGTGTACTCATTGTTTGTTTGCCGACCAGTAGTAGAGAGTTTATGACCCTAAAGACACGTGCCGATGGCGACACAGATGCACCTTGCGGGACGCCTTGAAGCGCAACTTCCATCAAATGACGAGTAGAATCCTTTGCAAACTGCTTAAGTAGCAGAGTGACCTTGCTAACACGATCCACTGAGATTCAGTCATTATCTCTTTAATTCGTCCCTCAAAAGAAGTTTTTTTTTTGTTGAATAAAAAAAAGAATATGTGTTATTTTCATAAAAAATAAGAATACGATTTTAAATTTAATAAATAAATTAGTTTTAATATATCATGTTATTTGCCGACACCAAAAAAAAAAAACTAAAAAAAGTATATGATGTGTGGTGACGAGGATACAAAATATCTAAAGGAGTCAAAACGCACAGCATCACTAGTGAGTACCGAGTAGTGACCCGGTTTGGTTGCGCCGCGAAGCCCAAAACCCTAACCCCTCACCGAGACTCACGTATAAAGCCCGAAGCAGCCGTAAGCTTTTTCTCTCACAAGCTCTCAGCTCTGCTATTTCACAAAACCCTAATTCCCTTCAGGGTTTTGCAGAGCTTCTTCTTCTTCTTCTTCTTCTTCTTCTTCCTCCTATCGCCGCTTCGAGTTAAGATGCCTAAGTCAAGCAAGAAATCTGCCACCAAGGTATGTGTGTTTCCATCTCTCATCACGTTTTTACTCTTGCTTCTTCCATTGCTCTGTTTTTGCTGATTGATTTTTGTTTTCGTTGTTTTGAAGGTTGAAGCTGCTGCTCCTGTAGCTGCGGCGCCCAAGTCTGCTAAGAAGGGTATTTCATCTTCATCTATTTTGCAGCTTCTACGCTATGCTTCCATGTTTTGAAAAATGAATTTTAATGTCTAGTACGAATTTTGTTTAATTATTTTGGTGCATGGGTTCTAAGTATTGGAGATTGTTTATCTTTTATCTATTGATCCGCATACAGCTTTTTCTTCATGTTTTGATTTTCTGGAAAAATGTTGCAGCCTGTACAAATTTTGGTTTTTTGTTTACGGGTTCTTAACAATGGTGTTTTTTTGTTTTGTTTTATCCATGGTTGTGCAGACAGCTTTTACTTCATGCTTTTTCAAAAAATTACATGTTAGTTTTATTTTTATGTGTTTGAAATAATGGAGGTTGTTTATTTGTTATCAATGGATGTGCTGAAATTTATTAAAAATGAATTGTCAGTTGAGTTTTCAAACTTGGTTCTTTGATTTCTTTAGTTATTTTGGAAGTTGGTGATTGATTTATTAGCCAAACTATTGAGGCCATTTAGAGTTTTGATGATATGTGTATGTATTTTTTTAAATGAGGGTTCTGGTAATTGATTGTTTGCTTGGTCTATTTTGATTATGATATTCAGCCAAGAGGGCTGCTGAAGATGAGGTTGAGAAGCAAGTGAGTGCTAAGAAGCAGAAGATAGCTGAGGTTGCTGCAAAGCAAAAGAAGGAAACAAAGTTGCAGAAGGTTAAGAAGGAAAGTAGTTCAGATGATGATTCTTCATCTGAAGATGAGGTATTGTAATTGACTATTTATTTGTCTATTACATAGTCATGTTAAACTTCATGTCGTGTATTGATTATTTTTTCTGTAATGGCTCAGAAACCTGCACCCAAGGTTGCTCCTCTGAAGACCTCTGTGAAGAATGGTACTACCCCAGCAAAGAAAGCCAAGCCAGCTCCCAGCTCAAGTTCTTCTGATGAAGACTCCTCTGATGAAGAAGAAGAAGTGATTGCAAAGAAGCCTACCAAAGTAGTGGTTCCAAAGAAGGAGGAAAGTAGTTCAGATGAAGATTCTTCATCAGATGAAGATTCTTCATCTGAATCTGATGATGAGGTATTGCATTGCACATAGGAATCATTAATTATGTGTTTTAATGTACTTTTCAATTTTTATTTTTGTTATAATTGCCTCTCTTCATGGTTTTCTTTTGTTGGATTCAGAAACCCGCTGCAAAAGTTGCTGTTCCTGCTAAAAAGGCACCTGCTAAGAATGGCTCTGTGACTGCCCCGGCAAAGAAAGCCCAGCCTGCTCCCAGCTCAAGTTCTGAATCAGAGGATGATGACTCCTCTGAGGAGGATGAACCGAGTGCCAAACAACCTAAGAAAGAAGTTGCTGTGAAACCAGCAGTGCAAAAGAAAAAGGAGGAAAGCAGTTCTGATGATTCGTCCTCAGAGTCGGAAGATGAGGTATTGTTTATGATTATTCATTGTTTGGTGGTATCAATAAGATCTTAAATTTCCGTGTAATGATAATTATTTGTTATGTTTATTATTCCCTTTTTTCATGCATTACATTCATTCTGTGTACTCAGAAACCTGCAGTGAAAGTGTCAGCTCCTTCCAAGGTTGTCCCTGCAGCAGTCAAGAATGGGGCTGCAGACTCTGATAGTTCTGATTCTGATTCCTCCTCTGATGAAGATGACGTAAGTCATGTTTCTGATTTTTGTTTTGTTATCAAGTTTTTTTTGTCTTATTAAAGTAGGGTTATTCATGAAGTTTACTCCCCAAAGTATTGTTGTTTTCAGACTCCATGTCTGCTAGTAGCTCATAAGATGCAAGTATTTGTTTTTATTTACTCTTTAATTACTTTTTAAATCACCATAAATGTCTTTCTGGTACCAGGACAAGAAAAAACCTGCCACTAAGGTTGCCAAAAAACTGCCTGCAGCTGCTCCAATTAAGAAGGTTGAGAAAAGTGAAAGCTCAGATGATGAATCAAGTGAAAGCTCTGATGAAGAAAATGTATGTTTGGATTATTGGCTGCAAGGAATCATCTTTTTATTTATGAAATAATTTTTGAAATCATATGTTCTCATCATGTAATTGGATGTCAGGATTCAAAGCCTGCCACAACTACTGTGGCCAAGCCTTCTGCTGTTAAGAAGTCAGCTAGTAGTGATTCAGATGATGAGGTATATAGATCTTGTTGGTTTCAACTTTTTGACATTTTGCGGTTAGTAATTTCTGTAATCAACTTTTTTACAGGACTCATCTGACAGCGACTCTGAGGTTAAAAAGGTGCGTTTACGTGTTTTAGCTGGAATTTGGTTTGCATAACGTGAAACTTATTTATTGATATGGAAACTTGATTGGCTGTAGGGGTATTCACTTTTCTATTCGTAATCAACTAAAATTTTGTGATGTCTTCTAACAGGATAAGATGGATGTGGATGAGAGCGACAGTTCAGAGGATAGTGATGAAGAAGATGAGAAATCCACCAAAACACCCCAGAAAAAAGTAATCTTATTACTCTATGAATCTTATGGCAAGTTTATTTTGATTCATCTTGTTTTCTGTAATAATATAATCCTCTTTTGTGATCACCAGGTTAAAGATGTTGAGATGGTTGATGCCTCATCTGGAAAGAATGCTGTATATAATTGACACCTTTCCTTGTTTACTTTTCTATTTATAAGGCTTTCAAATCAGTGATATGATTTAATTATTGTGTTCTTGCAGCCTAAAACCCCAGCTGCGCAGACAGAAAACGAAGGGTCAAAGACACTTTTTGTTGGGAACTTGTCATTTAGTGTGCAGCGATCTGATGTGTATGTATTTGGCCCATTCACTCGCTTTTTCAGTTATTTTGTTTAATATTTATCTAATTTAGTAATTGTTCAGGGAAAATTTCTTCAAAGATTGTGGAGAAGTTGTTGATGTCCGTCTCGCAACAGATGAAGATGGCAGATTTAAGGGCTTTGGACATGTTGAGTTTGCAACAGCAGCTGCAGCCCAGAGTGTGAGTTTTCAATTTTTTAATATATTGACCTCCTCAAAAACAATTTAGATATATGCTGATCTATAAATTTCTCAGATATGCTTGAGTTGGAAAACATTTCTTTTTGATGAAATATTCTTATTTCTAGGATTTTCATTGTAGGGATTTATTGATTCTGTTCTTATTCTGAACAATATGTTGGTTTTTTTGTTATTCAAGGAACTATTCTTCTCTATCTCTGCATTCTAATTTATGCTTGAGTAATGAATATTTTGGGTCTTATCTCCCATGCCCCGCCCCACCATTTTAATGTGTATTTATGTGCTGTTTATGCTGTACAGTGCTTCATCGATTTTGTGTATGTCTCATTCATTTGTCTTTTTTTAAATGATAGGCTCTTGAGTATAATGGGTCAGAACTGCTGCAACGTCCTGTTCGGCTTGATTTAGCTCGGGAAAGGGGTGCATATACCCCTAACAGTGGGTAATTATTCTCTACACATCTTACTCCTACTTTATCATCATGTGCTGCCACTTATTCTATTTTCTTTTTCCTACTCATTGTAGCGCTGCAAACAACTCATTCCAGAAGGGTGGAAGAGGCCAGTCTCAAACTGTATTTGTGAGGGGCTTTGATAAATTCCAAGGGGAAGATGATGTAATTTTGTTTGTTTTATTAACCGGTCCTTCAGCTCAAATTCATTTCATGATTTGTTTGATGTAATTGTTCATTCAGATATCTTAATTTTTTATTGCAACTTATTAAGCTTTCTTTATTTCAGATAAAATCTAGTCTGCAGGAGCATTTTGGTTCTTGTGGGGAAATTACTAGGATATCAGTTCCTAAGGATTTTGAATCTGGGAATGTTAAGGGGTATGTTTTTTGCACAATTCTGATGCTGCATACATAATATTATGTGCTCTTGCTAGTTTTATTTCTTTCTCTGCCAATGATTACCTGCTTTCCTTGTTTCATTCATTTCGTATGAATGTTCATACATTTTCCATTACCAATTTGCAATGGCAGGGTCTTACTTTTTTGTTCCCCCTATTTACAGGTTTGCTTATTTGGACTTCTCTGACACTAATAGTGTGAATAAAGCTCTAGAACTTCATGATAGTGATCTTGGAGGTTTTACATTGGCAGTAGATGAAGCTAAACCTAGAGATAATCAAGGTTCTGGCGGTAGAAGTGGAGGTGGAAGAAGTGGTGGCGGACGTGGAGGCCGATTTGACAGTGGACGTGGTGGTGGCAGAGGCCGGTTTGGTAGCGGTGGACGTGGTGGGGACAGAGGTGGCCGAGGTGGAAGAGGTGGCGGTGGAAGGGGTGGTCGTGGAACACCCTTAAGAGCGGAAGGTATAATTCATCTATATTTAGTATTCCTTGGGCTTGTTTTTTGTTCATTTGGTTTTGCAATATGCAGTGCTTATAAGTTATAAGATTTAGACCATTAATTGAATTAGTGAGATCGGAGACAGTATATAATATAATGAAGTGAAATCGTAAATGAAATCGTAAATAATCTATATTTAATTATAATAACTCATAAATAACCCTGTTTTTTTAATTATAAAACAACATTTTGCTTAATAATCATACTTAAATGATCATTTACCTTGACGTATGAAGGACTTTGTATTGCAATGATACTTCAATTGGTCATTTGTTTAGATAATCACATCTTCAATGTAATGTACCCTTCACAATTCTTTTTGAAAGTTATACGTAGTATTTTGACGTTTGCAATTCATCAATTTCTTTATGTTTAAATTTAACATGTATTCTTGACAAGTATTAACCACTTGACAAGACATTTTTATTTTTATTATTTTTAATGTAGAGTTTTTCTTTTTTCTTTTTTTTTTCATGTTTTATGTTGGTATAATTTGAAGCCTATCTCCTTTGACTAACATAAATTATTGTAATGATCCAACTTTGGTATACATAACAAGCAAAACAAAAACATGTCTCTTTTTCCTAAACAATATTCAATTATATTATGTGGATTATGATCCTTTCACATGGACATTCTTCATATTGAAATTGTGTTAAACCTATTTAATACATACATATGATAAGGGATATATCAATTTCAACATTAGAAAACATTTGTGATTTACTGATTATCCGCACCCTTGCTATAATTTACACATCTAATTCTTTATTTTATTGTTTTCTGACTGTTGATTTTTCTTTGAATTTTAGGTAAGAAGACTACTTTTGCTGATGAGGACTAGGGATGTTGGCTGGCTTCCTTGCAGCATTTATTATATCTACTCCTTATTAAATTTCTATTAGTTTTTTATCCTCAGTTTTGATAATTGTATGAGATGATTACTGTATGGAGTATTGGGAAATTTTTGTGTTGGATAATATGGATTTAGTCCTGTGGCTATTTAAACTCAGCAGATTTTAGCCTCATTACTTAAATGCCATAGATATTTTGCTTGAAAGATATTGCTTAAGGTGTATGCCTAAATTTTTAATTTTTTGTTCCTTATTACCTCACCTTGTTGGGAACACTATTGATTCTTCTATAAGCATGCTTTCTACCCTTAATGTGGTTTGGAGTGTGTGCATAAACTCACTTTTCAACACATTTAATCAATGAAGAAAATGTGATCCACTTTACTTTGATAAACACACCGAGGGTTTTGGCTTTTGGTTTTGGTTCTTCAGTGTGTTGAAAATTTGGCATGTTTACTTTCTAAAATTTATCTTAAACTTTGACAAATTTAAGGTTTTTTGTATGTTCGGTGGTCATTAAAATAGAATATAATAGGTTTCTTCGAACAACTGCACTCATAATTCCTGGTTGGTCTTTTATGTCTCGGGAACGACCGTAATTAAAATGTAATCATGTTATGTTAGTTTAGACTTGGCAAACATGAATTATGAGCGCTCTATTAGGAGTAATCATGTTTTATGTTTTTAAGATTTGCAAAATCTAATTTTCTCTATTAAGTGTGTACTTTGCGTTTTTCACAATCTTTTTAATCGTGTTTTTAGCTACATATTCAACCATGAACTCTTCTACATTTGGTAATTGAGTAACATATGCTTGACCAACTAACGTTTTTGGTGTTTCGCGCTTGTGTAAAAATATAAATGGAATTGTATTTTCGAGTTCTTAAAAAAATAAGGGCAATTTCTTTGGAACCCTTTCAAAAATGGAGGGTTCCATACCTTTTAGTCATGTTTTCTCCATAATAGTCTTTTTAAAATTTACAAATACGATCTTTGTATGGTAAAAAATGAACTAAAGGGTATTGTGCCCTCTTATTTTCAATGGGTACCGGAGCAATGTCCAACCGTCGGTGTTTTTAAAAACTGGAAAATTAAAAGCGCTTATCTAAAATTAAGAATAGTTTGGTTGCAATTTAGTTTTTTTATATTTAAAAATAATTTTTGTTATATCATAAGAGAAAAAAAACCCGAATGATAGCTCAAGTGGTAAGAGTTAAGTGACATATGGGTTGGGGTGGGGAGGTCCATACATCAATCCCAGGAGAGTGCAATTTATCTTTCCGATGCAACAAAAAAAAATAAGAGGAAAAAAAAAACTACTTAAATGAGATGTTTTTCAACATTAAAAAATTGTAACTTAAATCTAAATCAGAAATTATTTTGAACTATTTTGATAGTTTTAAAAGCTATTTTTTTTAATAAGAATAATTTTAAAAAATAAAGTTGTCATAAACAAATTTGAATAATGTTGCTTTTAATCTCTTTGAGGTGGAAAGAGGTGGAAGATGGAGAGAGAGAGATAGAAAGAAAAGAAAAAAGTAAGAGAGATCAAATATAAGATGTGATAGATGATAAGAGGAGAGAGATAAAAAATAAAAAATAAGTAGAAATGAAGTGTGTAAAAAATGAGATGTGAACGCATCATTATTGTTAAAATTTCGAAAATCTTAAATTTTTTGTTTTTTAAAACTGAAAAATAATTCCTAATAATTGAATGCTTCATTAGATTTACTTACATCATACAATATTTTTTGTGTAGTACATAGTAGAATCTATATAATATAATTGTCTTTTTTTAATATAAATATATCATGAATGAATGGGCTAGAAGTACTGGGCCTGAGTAGCAACACGATCCAAACACAAGAAACCTAAACAAATGAAATGACTCTTCCTAATCCTAACACAACAACAACAACAACAACAACAACAACACTGCAATCACATAAACAACATTCACATTGTTAAGGTTTCCACTGTTTTTCATTCATCTCTCTCTCTAACTCGAATAAAGCTTGCTTCGTGTTATCTAAAATTACGCTTGTCTCGCGCACATTCTTTCGCTCTTTTATGGCCCTACTCTGACCTCGTTCCTTTCCCACAACAACCAATCCCCAACCCAGGTTCGCTTCTTCTTCTTCTTCTTCTTCTTCTTCTCTTCGTCAATTGATTCATCTTCCTATGATTGCGATGAATTCCATCTCGGTGTTCCTTTGATTCTTCTACTTCTTATTATTTCATGTGTTTTTGTTCAATATTCTTCTGAGTTGTAGTTAGTTACAGCTTCAGATGGATCTTGTGTTTTGTCTTTTGGATTAAAACATCATTTGATTGCAAATATATTGTATATGCTATTTAGATCTTTTAATAACATGTTTGGTTGATTGCTTCAATGAACAAATGCACTAGGATCAGAATCTTTGTATTAACTAATTTTTTCCCAGAATTGATTTTTGACATTAGAATCGATTGTACAAGTATTTCCAATTATGCATTTAGTAGGTTATGTTAGGGCCTAATTGTAGAGTATTGGACTTGAGTCCCGCATTAGAAGTACGAGGCTTTGGGCTCTGCCACTAGCTTTTGTGGTATGGTTCTCCCAAGTAAATGTAAATTGGATTCTGTGGAAATAGTGAAACCAGATATGCATTAGTCTCTTTCTTTTGTAATTTTGGCATTTCCTATTGGATGAGAATGCTGGATTACTAAGAGCTGGACGTTATCTTGTCGGTCTATTGTTTACTTAGATTTTGGTTGGAAAGAGATGAGATTGCCTTTAATTTTAATATCTTACTTCTAGTCATATTAAAGTTTTTGTTTCTCTGTCTTTATGATGAAAACAAAATGTTACGCGCCTAAATTGTAAATTTAGCGGAGTTTCCTGGTTTTTATTTTACTACATGAACAGGCTAGATCTCAGCTCAGCGGTACCTTGCCTTGCATGGGAGTCAGAATCTTGTATAAGAACATAACTTTTTGTTGAACTAGGTGTATGCGAGTCAATTTTTTCAATAACATTATTTCTTAAGTCTTAACAAATTAAAGATGTATTATTAACTATTAAATATTAGTCACTTTTGGTTCCATTTTTTTGATCAATTTTTTGACAATTTATTTCTTTCCTTTCCTTACAAGTTACAAGCCTATTTGATGCTATGTGTGTGAATTTTCTACCCAGACTCTTAGTTGCAGTTTGATCTTTAAATTTAAAATTACTGAAGAATGAACTTTGGGTTTTATGACTGGGAATTATCTAATGGATGGGAATTCTTTTGCAGCATAGTAATAGTTGGAGAAAGCTAGTAATTTCAATGTACTTGAGGAGAATACAGTGCCGAGATCGGAGATGGGCCTTGTTGTTGCAGCCATCTAAATACTTCTTTAGACCAAAATTCTCTGATCATCCATTTCATTCCTTGTCCAATAAGACCACTGTGAAAGAATATGCTTCACATGTCAGTATCACCAGAAGACATCTTCTAGGTTCATATTCATCTAGAAACAGTTTTTCTGGTCTGGACCAAAGGTGTAGTGTAAGTCTCAAGAGTACTCAGTTACGCGCTTACAGTTCTGAGAGTGATGGAAGAAATGCTAGTGAAAATAAACAGGTACACGTTAATGATGGAGCTAACTTAGACAAGGGACAAAATCAACAAAAGAAGTCTCGGGAAGATGTCAAGCACTGCAATGCACATGCCCAGCTTGGAGAACAGGATCAAGAGGAATGGCTAAAGAATGAGAAGCTTTCCGTAGAAAGTAAAAGGAGAGAATCGCCGTTTTTGACAAGAAGAGATAAGTTCAGAACTGAGTTTTTGAGAAGAATTGTTCCGTGGGAGAAAATAAACGTTTCTTGGGACACATTTCCTTATCACATTCAGTAATTACTTAATACTCCTTTTCAAATTTTTTTGTACATTTTAATGTCTTCCTTCTCTCATCTGAAATTTATTGTGGAACTAAGTTGTATGTTTCCATCCGTAGTGAGCATACAAAAAGTCTTCTGATGGAATGTGCTGCTTCACATTTGAGACATAATAAGTTTACTTCAACCTTTGGTACTCACCTCACTTCTTCAAGTCGAAGAATATTGCTTCAGAGTATTCCTGGTCAGCTATTTATTCCACAACTTTTGTCCCTGTTATTCTATTATTTAAAAGTGTTTAATTTGGATGCTATTTCACTAACATCTATGCCTCAGATGTATTATTCTAATATCTGTCTTCAGTCTGAATGTCTTATCGTGTCTTTTTATCTTCAGGCACTGAGCTCTATCGGGAGAGATTAGTTAGAGCTCTTGCACAAGATTTACAAGTTCCATTGTTGGTGCTTGATAGCAGCGTCCTTGCTCCTTATGTAAGTTCTGGAAGATGCTAGGGTTTATCTGATGGTTTTTAGTTTAATAGTATTGGTGCTAGACTGCAAAAATTACATAATGTGAATCACTATGCAGGATATTGATGATGATTTATCGTCAGAATATGAGTCCGATGAGGATAATGAAGAATCTGGGGAGGAAGGTTCTTTGGAGTCAGAGAATGATGATGATAATGATGCTAGTAGTGAAGAAGAGTCTACTAGCAGTACTGATCATGACGATGCACTGGCATCTGCTGAAGCAGCCCTAGAGAAGGTCAAAGCGGCTGTTCAGAAACTTGTCCCATATGATGTTGAAGAATTGGCTAAGGTGTATATGCTGTTAATTGTTTATGAGTAATGATATTTTTATTTTATTTAATTTTAAATTTGTTGGCTGTGATAAAATTGTGTGCCTGTCCCCGAATGATAGCTCAAGTGGTAAGAGTTAGGGGACGTATGGGTTGGGTGAGGGAGGTCTAGGGGTTTATCCCTGGAGGCAGGGTGCAATTTATTTTTCCGATGTACCAAAACAAAATTGTGTATCTGGTAACCAGGGAAGCTTTTAATTAGTGCATAGAGTTTAATTTAAGATAACGGTTGTTTAAAAAATGGGATTCTGATGCTAGTGTTAATGCCTATCTATTTGCTATTGCTAGGTGCTTTCAAAAGTCACCCAATGTTTAGTTTTACTGTGTCTACCCAAGGATTCTATTTTTGTGTTGTTCTGTTACTGGCAAAGGTTATTGAGCTCCCTTTCTAAAGGAACATGATCACAATTTATATAACAATAGCCACGCCTTTTCCCATTAGGTGGGGTCAGCTACACAAATCAGTCTATGTAATACTACTTTGTCATATATTAAGTTTATATATAGGTTACTTACCTCTAAATCTCTCTTAAGGATCTGGCCTATGGTTTTCCTAGGTATCCCTCTACCTGGTTGAGGGATACAGTAACATTTTCAATATATGCTAACAAAGAATTGAAAATCATTTTTGGCATTGTGCGTAGCAAGTGATAAAGCATAACTCTACTGTATGTGCTCAAGGAGGTTGAAATTGAGTTGACCATAGTTTTTAAGAAGAGAAAGTTTATTAATTATTAGTGTTATTGTAGGGTTATAGTTAAGTACAAATATAAGGGTTAAAGTTGATTTTTTGGCAATTTTGTGAGGATGGTCTTATCTAAAATAAATTAAAATGTTATCATACATTTTTGGTCATCTTAATTGAAACTCTCAAGTGTTAGTCTTTTTCTCAATAATTCTCCATGTACATGAGATGAGTATAGAAACTTTGAACTCATTTAGTTTAGCTACAATAGATCGTTTAATATCTTGCTCTCTACCCTCAACTCTTATGGCAGATAACACATGGAGAGCCTGCGGTTTCTGAGCCATCCAAGTCTAATGATGACAAGTCCGATGATAAATTTGGATGTCAGCTAAGAAAAGGTAACATGTTCAACTAGCTGTAACTTTGATCTTACATATGAACTTGTTGTATGTATGTGATTTTGTACTTTGGCTACTCGCAAGCAAAAAGTTTTACAGAGGCACTTGCAGGCTGCAGCAAGCAGATATTGCCTTTTCTGCTTAATTCGAACTTCACACGCATTCATGAGATGAACTTTTTGAACTTTTTTTTAAAAAAATATTTTCTTCAAGTTAAAACAACTCGTTTTTGCTATTGATTAAAGTCAAAGAGAGTATTTAGGAGGCAATTACTTTGGTAAGAATTTCACTAGATATTAAAGATTGTAACCAGGAGAGAAGTTGATCCTTCTGCTCCAAAAGCGTGCATGCACGCATTCACACGACTTACATCTCAATATGACTCAGTGAGAAAACTAGGAGGAATAACCGGATTAACGAGAAAATGATGAATCCTTTTGATTTCTGGTTCCGCTTGCTCTTTCCAATCACCTCAGAATCTGGTTTTGATCTAATCTGGGAAGTAAGAGCGTCATATGATTTAAAACTATGGTACTGTATTTCTATGAAAACTTAAAAGACACCTTTGTTGGTATATGTCGTTCGTCCGGACTATTTGCCATATACCGTCTTGAGCAATATAGGAAGCTGGATGAGAAATTGAATTATCTCAAGTGACTTGTGTGGATATAGTCTTTCTAAATTCAGTTAACATATATCTGATCGTGTTTGGCTTTGAATATATTTCCTATGCATATAAATCAATTATATGTTGTTGCTCAATTTTGTATTTCTACGGGAAGATAATGATGTTTTTGTTATCAAACTTGTGATATTGAATGATTGTGCAAACTTTTAATAAATCATCTTCTTGGATATTTACTTTCATTTTCCTATTTTGATTAGCATTCATGTAATTAACTTCAGTACTGCTTTGATACAATTTTTAGGCGACCGTGTGAAGTACACTGGGCCATCTATTGAAGTTACAGATGATGATAGGTAATAAAGTGATTCGTCTTGTTTACTTAGTCTTCCATCATCTCCCACAAAATTGCTCTTTTTGTGTGTGTGTGTCGACGCGTTCTTTTCATTTATAGTAGAAAGCATGCTTTTCTTTTACCTAAACATAAATAAACTTGCTTACCCATGTTACTGTGGCTGTTGATATGATTGATCCTTGATTAACCATTGCAGAAGGTTTTACTCATCTACCTACTTATTTTAAGCAAATGGATGGACAATTGGATTTCATAAATCATGTAATGGCTAACTAGCGAATAGACCCCTTAGTTAATGAAGGCATTTATATTTGTATGCAGCACAGAACTGCTTAAACCATACACTGCCACTGTTATGGTTGATGCTTTTAGGGATTCTCGATGACTTCTGATTTCTTAAGATTTGATTTGAGGGACTCAAAACTCAAATGAATAGAGTTTTTAATTCTATAATGCAATAGAATGATCTTCTGTTTATCATCAAGATACTTCTGATTGACAATTGTTGTTGGCATGATGTACAAGTGATTATTAAATTGTTTGTGCATTTTATCCTTGTGGCTATGGTAGGGGCATCATACATGGTTGCAGTAATGGTATTATTGGTAATTATAAAGGAGGCAGTGGTGATCCTGTTGGATGGGGATTGGTTTGACTTAATTGAATCCCTAATCTAAGGTTTTATTTTTCCTTCTTCATTGAGGTTTCAAATTTTGAATCTGAAGAGTGCAGTGGGAAACTGGGAACAATATCATGTATACTGATTGCTTTCCATATCTAAGGTTTTTGTGAACATGTGTATCTTATTTCTATATTACGTACCCGTGATGCATTGAAGTCCTTCAAGGAACTGAAAGTATATATTCTTCATATGATAGTCTGATTTCTAAATAGTCAACTAACTTTATATTTCACAATATATCACCTCCTTCCATTTTACATCTTTGTCTTTTATCTTGTGTTGGAATTATATATGCCAATAATTGGGGAATGATTTTATTTTTATCTCGTAGGTGAGCCTGTGCATCACAGATAATTGGTTGTTTGACAGAAATTATCTACTTTATAAGTGTGTCTGATGCAAATGCTTAGGTAGTGGGTGAAAGTCATGTAATTTGGACTTGTGTACATTAGGTGTTTTCATGACATGTAGTTAGGCCATCGTTATTTTGATGTCTGTCCTGGGACTTAGTACCTAAGTAATGATTAAGTCTTCTGTCCAAAAGTGAAATGATGAGCAGGCCCTCAAATATTTCAGAAACTGCTGGTGTGGTTCTAATAGAGCTGCCCTGGCAGTCGGCTATTTCTTGTAAAGCCATTGTATCAACCCCATAGGACTTTTAGCACTCACCTGACTTTGGCATATATAATTTTATCACAGGATAATACTTGGGAAGATACTGACATATGATGGTTCAACTAATGCTTATACTATTATACATAGCAGGTGGGTTGGTAAGTCGTTCTTATGTGTAGAAGTCAAACTATAAAATGCCCCCCATCATTGGCGTTTTCTTTGAACTGGTTTTATTTTAAAGTACCTATAATTGATTTCACTATTTGGCTTGACCCAACATGTTGCCCGATCCAGAAGAATGCAATATGACCCAACAAGGAATGCTACAGTCCTATAAATATGTTGGCAATCAGTCTTAGGCTGCAGTGTGTTGTAAATCCTAGTTATTATGATTAGGTGTATTGGATTCAGGATGAGTTTTCCACAATATTTTCCTTGTCGTTTTCATTGACTATTGACCTTTTCTATAGTTTGCTCTAGGTTGCACCTCAGTGATTTTTCTATCTATTTCTCCTCTCCCTATCATTTATTGATGCACCTTGTTCGACCTCAATTTAACATGTGGCAGACTGTAGCTAGTCAAGTGAATACAATGTTAATGTCAATCTTGACAATCCACTTTAGGTTCCCCTTTTTATTTTTTGGGTGGGTCAAAGGTTTCTGCTTTTATTTCCATCTGATAATTACCCAAGAGGTGTTTTCTTGGGTTGTCTGTTTGATTTTCCATTAAATTAGGATATATCTGTGTGGTATTTTTTTATTTCCCTTCATATGCAATCTGTGTGAGAAAATTACTTGAACTCCTTACTGAAGTCATGGAGCATGCAGTCAGAACAATGAGAGCATGGATAATTGAATGTATTTGTATTAATTGGGATTTCATTTTTATTTGGTTAGCAGTGCATTTGTCCTTTCACAACACTGTTTTTGATCTTCTAGGAGAATGAAGAAAACTTACAAGCCACACTATTAAAAATGATTTAGATATGAAGGCTATACTACTAGACTTGATTCATGAACAGGAAATCATGATGTTGCTTGATCCATGTAGCTGACCCTACCTAGTAGGAAAAGACTTTGATTGTTGTAGAAGGAAGGTAGTTAAGGTGTCAGCTACCTATTAGACTTGTTGCATAAATCAGCCTTTTCCTACTAGGTTTTAAGGAGTTTCATTGTCAGACATGCAGAGAAATTTAATGCTCTTTTAGGTTGACTTGTTTATATTTATTTTTCTATGTTTCTTCTGCTGTTAGGAGGACTCCTGATTTTCTGATCCTTCTGCATTGTATATTTCTTTTAAGTACTTTTTAGCAAACTGTATTTTAAACTGAACCGGATTTTTGCAAATCTGCATTCTCATCATTCATTGATTTTAAAATTTCAGAAAATGAAATGTGTTGCCCTAAATGTAGTATATCATTGCCGTCTATGTGCATGTTACATATCATCTAATATAGTATGCATATATTTTATTGTTTTCATTTTCTGTTCATTGACTTTCATTTCTTATACAAGATGCGGTAATAATTGCTAGGATGTCGAACATTCATTTTTGTTCTATCTCCCGACACAGTTAAAAATATAGTTTGATATTGCTTTAAGCTTATCTGTTAGAATATTTTATACTGACTTTGCATGACGTGAGCTTAACAGGACCAAGTTTGCCCTTAAACACAACATATTGCATGCGATGAGAATTACTTGTTTCACAAATGCATATAGCTTGCAGGTATTGCTTTTTTGCAATTTTAACCAATTGTGGATGTATTACAGGCCTTTAGCGAATGGTCAGAGAGGAGAGGTATATGAGGTTAATGGAGATCGAGTGGCTGTCATTTTGGATATTAGTGAAGATAGGGAAAATGAGGTTGAGCTGGAAAGTGTTAATAACGATGGTAGAAAGCCACCAGTTTATTGGATTAATGGTATGTTTTTCTTACTCAAAATATTGAGAAGTTTCTATCTCTGAAGTCTGAAAGCAGGCCCCTTATATTTTCTATGTTTAGTTGATTATTAGGAGATGCTTTTCATGTTTTTGAACTTTATTATGAACAGTTTAACCAACCTGGATCTATGTCATCTGGAACATACAATATGAATAGATTTATTTATGGTTAATTTCTCTTACACCCTCAATGGTGTTTGTAATTTTGCCCATTTTTCCTTTTTTTTTGGGAAATAATCATTTTTTACCACAAAAATTGAATTTTCTAGTCAAGGCGTAACTGGTCTTGATCATTAATAAATTCATACGTGTTAGGCTTTGATAATTAAGTTGTTATAAACTTGTAATAAGAGGTTGAAGTAGTAGTTTTTTCCTAAGACATTCAGAGTGTAAAAAATCGGTATAATATTATATATTTCTTTTAATGTAAGCAAACTAAGAATTTTTTAATTTTTGAAACAGTTAAGAACATTGAGCATGATCTTGATGCTCAATCACAGGATTGTTACTTAGCAATGGAGGCTTTACGTGAGGTATAGTGCTGTGGTATTTTCCAATCTTTTTCAATCTCAGAACCTAAATCTTTTTTTAATAATAGGTAGACATGACTGTTGCTTTTGCAGGTTTTGAATTCCAAACAACCTCTGATTGTCTATTTTCCAGACGGTTCACAGTGGTTGCATAAATCAGTTCCCAAGTCAATCCGAAGTGAGTTTTTTCACAAGGTTGAAGAGATGTTTGATCAGTTATCTGGCCCCATAGTATTGATTTGTGGGCAAAACAAAGCTCAGTCTGGAACAAAGGAGAAAGGACAATTTGTAAGCTTTAATTTTTATTTTTGCTCATGAAGTATTATATTATAAATTGTCTCCTACTGAAATGCAGTTCTTCCCATTTTGCAAGAGTACAATTTAATTTTGACTATTCTTATTTATCATGTTTGACAGACAATGATACTTCCAAACTTCGCTCGCCTTGCTAAGCTGGTAATGATTCCTATCTTTCCACAATCATTTCTGCATTAGCTAAAAACTAAAATGTCCATGGTGTCAAATTTTGCTTCTGTTAAATCACTATTGTTTCTTCTTAGATCCCTAATATGTTGATAAATGTGAAGTCGTTGAATTTATTCATGGTTGAAATTGATGTCAACCTTATCCCCTCCCCCCCAAATGAACATTCTTTCTTTTCTTCTTAATGATAATTTTCTTATATAAAGAAAAATGTTGTTGACAATCAACATTAGTGATGGCTTTAAAGCTTTCAGCTAGTCATTTCTTTTTCTGCATATTCTGCTTTCTTTGTTGATATGATAATAAATGTATGATGTTGCTTTTGTCTCTTGTCTACTGACTATAGATATGAATTTGAGAATTTCATTGGATTTTTTTTAAAATACAAATATCTGCATGAATGTTATGAAGTTCTTGAACATTTGTTTTTGCTCAATTATATGGTTCCTAAGTGCATTTGTAATCTGCCCTGTTGCCAGCTTTATCAACTGTCAAAACCATTTGTCAGTAAAAATGTAAAATGCTAACAGGGCAGGCGTTGGTACACTAGAGACATTGTGGAAAAGACCAAATGATTTTGTATGTTCCCATTATTGAATTCATTTTCATAATTGTTCAGCCTCTTTCTCTGAAGCGTTTGACTGACAAAGGGCAAAAGACATCAGATGATGATGAAATTAACAAGCTCTTCTCTAATGTGGTATCTATACAGCCACCCAAGGTAATTGTTTTGTCTATATCACTATGAAGTACTATTACTTCAAGGGTTCTGGTACTTCTCAAACACCACACTTGATATGCAACATTTAAAGTTCACATATTCAGTATTATCCCGACATTGGTTTACGAAGAATATTGAATATCAATGTACAATTCTTACTGAAGAAATTTTTATTCTTTAAGACAAGTCCGACATATATTAGAAATAATATCATGAGTCATGACTGAAAAATAAATGGCCTATGTGTATGGATGTGTATACGTTTATTTTTCAATAAATATGAACTTTTTAAATAATTATAATATATTTTAGTATAGTTTGAATAGGTTGCTGTGAATTTGCTTTCTGTTTTGTATATCTATTATTTTCACGGTTAATGTCATGATTTTATTTGAAATTCTGTATGATTCTTTACAGGATGAGAATCTACTGGCAACATTCAAGAAACAACTTGAGGAAGACAGGAAAATTGTGATTTCACGTAGTAACTTGAATGAACTACGGAAAGTAATTCTCGTATTTCTGAAGTGTCTATTGTTACCTTGCTGATGACTGATCATATGTGGTGACATATGGTATCTTTTAATATATTCTACTTCATCAATGTTAAGCATTTATAGCTGGACTTTCTTGTTCTAGGTTCTCGAAGAACATCAGCTGTCATGTGTGGACCTCTTGCATTTGGATTCTGATGATGTCATTTTGACTAAGCAAAGTAAGAAACTATTTATTGTGAATTGTATTTGTGCCGTCTATTTATCAATTTCATTTATTTCCTATATGGATTGACATAATTTTTCTCACTGCTGGAGTTGATGGTTGCTTTATTGAGGTGGAACACTAATCTGAAAACAGTAACTAGAAAAAAAGTTTCAAGTGGAACAGTACTCTAATATTGATTAACAACAAAAACACTGACTGCAAACATGATTTTTATATTGTGGTTCAACTATATTTGTATATGGAATACTTGATTTAAATTGTTAGTAATACATTTGATTGGCCGGTTGATGAATGATGATGGAAAGCACAAAAAGAATTTTAGTTTTCTTCTTGTCTTCATCCTATATATTACGCTTGTATCACCTCATAATGGTTTCGGATGAAATTATAGGGATTAGTCTTTAAGGTAGAGAAAGAGGAGAAATGGGTACAAAAGAATAATAAAATTAAATTGATATATAATGTTGGGTGTGATCTTACTAAAAAAAGAACACTTAACCTTATTTTTAGTAAATGGACTAATAATGGTCTGAATTCTTGTCAAATAGGTAAGCTAATATCCTAATTAAATAATGAAACAAATTGACATAAATAAGGAAATAAAGAAACCAATCCTAAAGAATAATCAAAGTTACCTTAAATTACTCTTAAATATGATTAAGATTCAGCTTACGTCCTTTCTATATTTATTGAAGATTTCTTTTAGAAATAAATGGAATGGACTTTGCATTTTGGTCCCCTTAGTTTTCACAATATGTGATTTGCCCCCCAAGTTTTTTTGAGCTAATCAAGTCCCTCTACTTTTAAAACTAGACAAATTTGGTCCTTCTCTCTTCTTTTTTTATATGCATAAAATCATTAAATCTTCATTTTCTTTTCAAATATTTTTGGGTTTAAATTGGTGAAATTTTGAAGGATTTGAGATTAAGTTTTTAAGAAGGAGGAAATCAGAATTTTCGGTTGAAATTTAATAACTTGATTAGTGAGTTTTGATGGTACGAACCTCTACAATGATTAAATTGAAGAAACTTTGACAACTGGTGTAAAGTCATTCATTAATGTTTTCCATTATCAAACATGATGTGTTTACATGTCTTTATCTTCTTGTCGTTATTTTTTTTTTCAGAAGCTGAAAAAGTAGTGGGCTGGGCAAAAAATCATTACTTGTCGTCATGCCTGCTTCCTTGTGTTAAAGGAGATAAATTGTGTCTGCCTCGGGAAAGGTATAAATGTAAATCCTGTCATTCTATTATATATAGTCTATTGGGTAGAATTTTAAAACTCATTTGTTTGTTCTTCCCTTTTGTGAAGTCTTGAAATCGCAATCTCAAGGTTGAAGGGGGTGGAAACAATGTCAAGGCAACCTTCTCAGAGCCTCAAGGCACGTGGTTTATTTTACTTTTCTTATAAATGATATTAACTTCGGAGGCCTTTTTATCTTATGATGATTTCAATCATTATAAATATGGTAACAGAACCTTGCGAAGGATGAGTTTGAGAGCAACTTCATTTCAGCTGTTGTGCCTCCCGGTGAAATTGGGGTGAAGTTTGATGACATAGGTGCTCTTGAAGATGTGAAGAAGGCACTTAATGAACTTGTTATTCTTCCAATGAGAAGACCTGAACTTTTCACTCATGGAAATCTATTACGGGTAATGGTTCTTTTTCGTATATTCATTCTTAGTATAGCCAAATCAATTTTGTTCTCCTTTTATTGTGTGATAAATTGAAGAAATATTTTTCAGCCTGTCAAAGGAATATTACTGTTTGGTCCACCTGGAACTGGGAAAACCCTTATGGCCAAGGCACTTGCCACAGAAGCTGGTGCAAACTTTATCAGCGTCTCTGGTTCGACCCTTACTTCAAAGGTAATCTTGACTCTGGCACATTTTCCTCTTTTAGTTGATAAGTCTCTTGCAACTAAAGCTTGCAAGTTTCGGTGGTTGATGTACGTAAGGATAAGGTTGTAGCAGATCTGATAATTACTGCTTTTCTCTGATAACATTCTACTCTAATTCCACTCGGTAATGGAGGATGTGGAAGACGTGGGTATAAAAGGTAGGAGGGGTATATCATTGCATGTCTATGTTGAGGTTCATGCGAAAGTCAAAAATCCGCTATAGCGGAAAATAGAGGACTATAGCGGCAAATAATATCCCTCAGAGCGCTACGCTATAGAGCTATAGCGCCGCATTAACCGATAAGTTTTGGTTGATTTATACATAATTGTTAGGAGAAATAAGGACTTAGTCGGTAGTTATATTAAATATAGTAGTTAGAAGATAATAATTAAAGATATTAAATATAGTATTTAGAAGACTAATTTTGGAACATAATTATTAGTAGATATTTTTAATTATAGTAATTAGAAAAGATATTATAATTGAATTCGGAATATTAGGGTTAGGACATTTAGTAAAAGATAGTATGTTATGAATAATAGAAGAGATCAGCGTAGACGTATGAAGGTGTTTGTTAGAAAATTGTGGCCTTGGGGAAAGGAGGTGCAAACTCTCAAATATCTGAAGTGCTGTAGTAGGGGATGATTTTCAGTATTTTTTCTCATAAAACACCCGATTCCTAACACACTCGTTTGTAGCATGATATCCTTGCTCGATACGACCTTATAAATAATTTAGTTTTTGATAGTCCAATGGTATTGATTCATGCAAACTTACGAAGGCTGTTAGTGTTGAGACAAAACATAAAAGAACTGCCAGCCAAAGTGGCTCTAATTGCATCAGGTATCTTTGCATATGCTGAATAGAAATTCCTTACAAACATCAAAGGAGAAGCAAAAACACAATCCATTTTGACAACCTAATAAACCAGAGAACGGCATAAACGTTGACTTACTTAAAATCTTATATTCCTTCTTTCTGCCAAAAATCTTTGAGCGGATGATGAGAAACTGCTTGAAGGTGTAAGGGCCAGTGTGGTTAATCGTCGATTGCTAGAAATAGCGGAAAGCCAAAAATCCGCTATTTCAAGCCCTCACAGCGGAAAATAGCAGACCATAGCGGCAAATAGTGGAATAGCCCTTAGAGCGCTACGCTATAGAGCTATAGCGCTGCTTTAACCGCTATTTGACAACACTTGTAAGGGCACACCCAATATTTTCCAAGAACCCCAAAAACATATTTTGTAAGATATAACTTCCTTATTATGCTAAAATGTATTCGCTATTTCTTTTGAAGTAGACCTTATCACATCACATTAGGAGGAGCTTTGTGATTTTTTGGAATATATGTCATGTTATTTGTATCAATCCTATTAAGCACCTCTGTCCAAAGAAAAATTTGACCTTAGAAGGAGTTTTGGACTTCATAGATAATGGGTTAGAAACTTAAAAACCTTGTAAAAAAGGCATCAAGAGAGTCTAATGTTTAAACACTTAAATACATGTTGGAGGATTGATTAGACTTGATCACATGCAAATGGGTCTACAATTCACTGGTTTTTCTATATCAAATTCCTTTGTCTTTTTTTTGCATTAATTTCTTTTAGGTTTTAATACCCTTTTGGTCCCTGAAATTGTAAAGGGAATCAAACCTGGTCCCAATTTGATGCGAAATTTTTTCAGGGACCAGGTTTGATTCCCTTTACAATTTCAGGGACCAAAGGGCACTTAAGCCTTTAATTTATAAATTTGTTCCATTAGTATGAGTTTCATTTCTTGTATATGATACCTTATACTGTTTGTTTCTATGCTGACACAGTGGTTTGGAGATGCTGAAAAATTAACCAAAGCACTTTTCTCATTTGCCAGCAAGCTTGCTCCTGTCATTATATTTGTTGATGAAGTGAGTGTCTGAATGCTTAACTTCTCTCATCTTTAGTTTTGCTTTTCAAAATATGCTTGCTTTGCTTCTTCAATCTTAATATTTATATTATTTTGTTCTTTATGTTAAATTGATATATTGGAGTAGAGATACTCTCTGAACACTTAGTACTTGGTCTTTCTAGAAGTTTCTATGTACTGTTAGTAACTGTTTTCTGTTGAGCTATTTTAACTAACTCAACAGATTTGTGCATAAACTCTGATAGATTCACATAATTTCTACACACATGAGGTGGTGTAATGTAATCATTTTTATCCGAACTTACAAATCAATACGATTTTCATCTTCGTTTTCCTTTATTCTCTTTGTACCAAG
Source organism: Lotus japonicus (assembly GCF_012489685.1). Classification (NCBI taxonomy): domain Eukaryota; kingdom Viridiplantae; phylum Streptophyta; class Magnoliopsida; order Fabales; family Fabaceae; genus Lotus; species Lotus japonicus. Next base: position 94,489,219 of record NC_080043.1, on the reverse strand, counting down.
AATTCTCCAATATAATGCAGCAGAAAAATTGCATATCATGAAGTTCAATGATTACTTGAAGTGGAATTTCAATGATGTATCTTCTCCTCTGCCACAAGTCTGGCTTTGATCTTGAATTGATTGATTGAATTGCAAAGAGAATTTATGTTTCACACATATTCCCAGTACTTTTATTAAAGCCTTTCCCCCCAGGTGGGGTTAGAATCATGTCTAATGATAGAATACCTAGTTAGAAAATCAAGCTTTCTTCAATGCTCTCGTGATTTTGTCATGAAGGGCGAGTCTCTGGATTATTGTTTTTTCCTTTTTGTCCCCAAAAGGATGAACAGTAATAATGTTTCAGGATTTTAGTTGTAACCTTTAAAAATCATATTTTGAAAATTTATTTTTTGATTCTCAACAGTAGTTTCCACTTTCCAGAGATTCACCATATTGGCAATGTGTCTTACTTAGATAACTAAGTTGTATTCAAGTCTACACTTCATTTAAGGATAAAATATGTATTGTAGGTTGACAGTTTGCTTGGTGCTCGAGGTGGCGCTTTTGAGCATGAGGCCACTAGAAGAATGAGGAACGAGTTCATGGCTGCGTGGGATGGATTGAGGTCAAAAGAAAACCAAAGAATACTCATCCTTGGTGCAACAAACCGACCATTCGACCTTGATGATGCTGTTATTCGTCGCTTACCACGAAGGTTTTAGTATTCCTCTTCGTTAGAATTATTGGTTGAAGGGTTATAGCCATTATTTTCTGTTCAATTATTACACTTTTAATGATAAGGAAAACAAAGTGTCATTTTTGTCATTATTAGTGAACACAAGAAATGAAAACAATCTTTTTTTTCAAAGCATGTGACCTTTAACATTTTTTTATTTATAAAATGAGTTGGCAAGAATCAAACTCATGACCACTTCAGAAGCTCATCATTAGTTTTTTCACATATTATCATGCCTCATGTTCGAAATGTTTTTGGACATTTTTAATGTCAAGGGAAAAAAATTAAATAAATACATTGATGCAATATTGCACTTTTAATGTTGAGCGCTATTGCGGCGCTATAGCAGCAAATAGCGGTGAATAGTGGAGTAGCGGTGAGCCCCCAGGGCGCTACGCTATAGGCCATTGCGCCGCTATAGCGCGCTATTAACAAGCCTGTGTTGAACAATACTTAAATTTGAAGTTTACGTTTACATTAGGGGGTAGTATGTGAGAAATACTGTAAACTACAACTTTTACTGACTAATCTTGTGTTGACATTGTGTTTGTCCAGGATATATGTGGATTTACCAGATGCTGATAATCGAAAGAAGATTTTGAGAATAATTCTTAAACATGAAAATTTGGATCCTGATTTTCAGTTTGACAAACTTGCTAACTTGACTGATGGATACTCTGGCAGTGATTTGAAGGTGAATATTGTTAAGTCCTACTGAATAAAGAGTGCTATATGTCAGCACGGTTATGCTGAACCACGGGAGGGATGTGGCTAATAAGGTAGAGGGCTGAGAATCCCTTACTGTACCTCTGTCCCTCACATTCCTCCATTGGTTCAGCATATTGGTGCCTAAGACTATTATCATGCTTTTCTTTAGCTACAATGTGTGATATTCTTTGTGTAACCATCTTAAAGTCATGTGCCTAATGCTGCTTTGCGATTATATTTGGCAGAACCTCTGTATCACTGCTGCATATAGACCTGTTCAAGAGCTCTTAGAGGAGGAAAAAGCGGTACGTGGATTATAAAATTGGTCTTTCGTGATGGATGTGAATCTATATAAATTGAAGTATTGACTGTTTCTCTGAAAATTCAATATATTAGTGATTGTAGTTGATATGAAATGAAAGTTTGGCCTAATTGCTCTTTTTGTCGTTATACTATTGTTAGAACTAAGTCACTTCATCACTTTCATTCTACTTATCACTTTCAAAATCTCATTTGGTAACTAGTCGTCAATGGATAATAAATTTGGTCCTGGAGATTATCCCTTGAGATTTCTATCTTTCATTACAAAATTGTATTTTGCATCTTGATGGGTTATTTTTTTGAAAATTTCTCTTGGCTGCAATGCTTCTAATATCAAAACTGGAAAATCATTTTTATTTAGTTTCAAAGTGATTTTTACTTCTCTTCTTTCCACCTGACATCATTGTTGGAAGTTGAATTCATAGCTGTAACATCACTGCCAGTTTTGTCAATTTACTTTAATTAGCTTTCTTTGCCTGCTCACATGTTTGTACCTTTTGGCTTGCACAGGGAGACAATAACATCACAAATGTTGCATTAAGGCCTCTTAATTTGGACGATTTTGTTCAGTCGAAATCCAAGGTATATAATGTGTGTGTGTGTGTGTGTATACAAGTTAAATGCTTCTCGTTCCTATAAAATCGACACATTTTTGTTCTAGAATTTTAGTTCCTATAAAATGCTGAACTTGTGGTTTTAGTCCTCTAAGAGACTAAAATCCCATTATTTCTGTATTTTGTAGGGATTAAAAACAAATTATATATATTAGAGACTGAAACCAATAATTATAAATTTTAGAATGACACACACATTTTAGATTGATGTTGTATAATTTACAATTATTGGTTTCAGTCCCTATTAAAATTTTATTTGTTTTGAATGCGTCTAAGATACAAATGTCATGTGGTTTTGGTCATTCAAATTTAAAAGACTAAAAACGAATAAAATGAGATTGAATAAATTAACCAAAGCAAATATTGGGTAGAGTGGTTTTACCTAAAGATAATTTTTGGTTGATTTATACAACCTCTTAGTATAATCAAAACAAAAACAACTATGATGCTACAGACAAGTTAACATACTTCTCTCTCTTCTCTCACTTTCTCACTCTGAGGGTCTGTTAGATGTCTAACTATATGGATGTCTACAAATCATTTTCGAAACAAAAATGTGTCAATTTTACCAGAATGATATATATATGTATTTGCATTTTGAGTTCATTTTGAACATAATTTCTTGGAGGCAGTGTTAGTTTTCAAAATGTGTAATGACAGACCGGTTAAAATGTGTAGGTGGGACCATCAGTTGCTTATGATGCAGTAAGCGTAAATGAGTTGAGAAAGTGGAATGAAATGTACGGTGAGGGCGGCACTAGGACCAAGTCACCATTTGGATTTGGACAAAATAACCAGTAGGAATTGTCTTTCTGTCCGGCGAAGCAATTTACCTGATGAAGAAAACATGGCAAAGAGTTCTCTACATTTCCACAGCCTATGAATTTGCCATCTCTTGCCAAATTAATCGTTGTTTATGCATACAAATTTGTTCTCTTTAGGAAGCTGCCTTTCAAGGTTAATCCGTTGAGCTAATTTAAGAGTAGTTCTCAGTTTGATGTGTTGTAATGAAATGTAGTTAGCCTCTAATTTAGTCTTGGGAATATCCAGTCGTATGTTAAACAATAGGGGAAATTTCCCCAATTAAATTTTGACAGCAATGTTTCATAGCAATAATTTACTGATTTCCATTATTATCAAGGTGATCTCTTTTTCTCTTTCAATTTTGACTTGACCGTTTTATTTTTCATTGACTACCTAAACTATGACACAATTTGACTCTAACGTCTATCATACAATAAATTCTATTCTACAAATCATTTTAATCTATAGCCCTTATATTTAATCTTTGATCTATAAATTTTTTAACGCTCAATATTAAGTTTTTTTCAAATAATGATAAATTATAAAAGACTTAATTTTTTTTAAAAAATTAAATTGTTATATACAAATCCTAATTTTTATATCGTGAATTGTATTGTGTAATATATTGTAAGTTACATATACAAAAAATATAAGTCATAAAATGAAGAATATATCAATATAAGTATACTCGAAAATAAATAAAGATTCAAGCCATAGGAAGAAAAATAGTTGCACAGAATTCAAGTATTTAACTGAGTTCGAAGACATTAGCCAAAAAAACATCAATAAAATGAAAAAATGCAAACTACTTAATACTTAAATCCTAGTGGTAATCAAATTATAATTCAAACTAGTTGAATCATAAAAAGTTGAAACATACATAGCATGACCGGACTAAAGTGCAACATGCACACAACTTCAAATCATATTGTAAGATTCAATTCTTGAATCGGGATTGAATAGAGATACACCATGAGATTCAAACACATTTAGATTGCGGTACGTATCGTATGTACTGTAAGATACTGATAACCATGCTAACAATTACTCATAACTAATTTCCAAATTAGGTTTATCCTAGTATAAGTGACTCATAAATAAAGGGGAATATGTGCATTATGTGCATCTACTTTTAAATAAAACATACTTATTTTCAAATTATGTTTATTCTAGTATAAGTGACTCATAAATAAAGGGGAATATGTGCATCTACTTATGAATTAAACATGCATAACGTCAAAAGCTAAGTGAAAGGCGCATAAAAATGCATGCTTGTTGGAGCTTAACTACTAGAAAAAGCACTAAATAAGCTCCTATATATGCTCTTTGTTTTACGTCCTGACGGTATCTAAACGCAAGGAAATAAAAGCCCTGATACATTTTAAGGGCCTATTTAAAAGAGCTATACAGCTGATAGCACCTGAAATTTAAAAGAACTATACCGCTTCAATAAACAAATAGTTCTTGATAGCACCAGAAAATTTTCCACCTCGCATCCATACTAAAAGAACTATACAGTTGGCCAAAAAAGCAAAAACATTTCGGCAACTCAAGCCGGAAAAATCAGCCACCAACAAAAATACTATCCAAGAGAGTCAAAAACATACCTCAGCCTATGCTAATTTTTCTCACTCAACCAAACAGTAAAATAAGCAAACCGAGAAAATATAAGGGGAAACTTATATACAAGGATAAGTATCTTTCCCCAATAAAATCTAAATATACATTAAAGAAAATGACCATGTAAATCTAAATTTACAATACGGTGTTGATGTGTAGAGCTTTAAGCAATGAAGTAGCCATCTGTTTCACCAACACTTGTCCATCTCTCCGTTCCCCTATTAAGTTTTGAAGTTTCTCAGGAAGATCGTTCTCCACAATCAGCTTCTTGGGCTGCGGATGATGCTCATAAACAGCCTGCAAAAACAATGTGCAGAGATCCATTGGATGTCACATTCATACATATTTTATACCAAGTAATGTCTAGGGGAAAACAAAATAACCATGTTTCACTCTATCTTGAGAGGATATCAAGATATGATTGTCTTTTAAGCCCATATGGTTAGATATATTTGAATTATTAATACGCTCATTCAATTTTAATATTCCACATTTTGGAGAAGGCTTATCTAATCTATCCACAAATCATCTATCAGGATCAAAAGACACTGGTGTTTATTATAAATGAAATGATAGCACCTTCGAATTTATATAATGACACTAGAAAAAAAAGGAACAAAATAGGAGCATGTTATTTGAAACCATATGTTGGAAACCTGAGATATCTGCATCAGGAGTTTACTTTCTCACGTTCGAAACTTAATACGCTCATTCAATTATTAAAACTTATCAAGTTAAATACAACTGCAGAGAAACCAATTTCTCAAATGAAGCTCTTATGGAATCACTACATTATTACTATCTAAAGAAATATGCATAATATGGATGTAGTTTAAGACTTTCTTCAGTATGTGAAGCCACACATACATGAACATCATACTTAAAAGGTTTATAGTTCTAGAAGTAAAATCCTGCACCAAAGTTTGGCCACCTTAGTTTTTTACCTTGTTTCATGACTGAATTTAAAGCGTCTTAGACTAAAGCAATGCTTAAGGTTGGTTAACGTGTGGTAGGGCGCACCAGAATTCTCAAATGTATAACAAATATCATATATGCATACCTTTATTAGCCTGAGTAAATTAAGACGAGCTATAGCATCCTGATGATCAAGCCTTGCAATGAGCAATGGTGTTAATCCGTTAACAGCCAATGTGGTATTGATCCGGGAAGATTTTCTGCAATATAATTATATGAAGAAAAGAAAGTAAGAATGATAACATTTGGAGAAAAAACATATAAAATGATTTTCTAAGTACTTATAATTCTCTGGGCTAGAAGTACGTATAAATCATCTCTAGTATAAACTATAAAAAAATCCCTTACTACCTGACAGTAAGCTAACAACAGTAGGCTAAGCTAATTGTGCAACAGACTAACAGTAGAGACTAGGCTATATCTCTAACGACCGGGGACCCAATCCTTGTAGAATGTTTGGTGCACATACCTTGAACAAACAGTTCTCTTATACTACATTTACTATATAAGTATTTGGCCTAAAGATAAACAACACTCTCATTTTGCCCCACCATATCTTATATTTCTTATTAATCATATGCTACTAAATCTAACTTCTAATGGCATCAGGTCCTAGATATAACAAGGCTGCCAATTTGGTGGAATCCTAATTCATTCTCTGCTATCCGTAAATTTAGCACCTAAAGTGAAAACTTGTCCATCTTACATCCAGTCAACTTCACAATAAGAAAAGAAACTTTGGTGCAACAACCTAGACATCCTTAGTTTATAACTTATCAAACATCAACCCAAAGACTACTTTATCAAATAATTAAAGGATCTAAAACCAAATACTTAATTAACTGGACGGAAGAAATAAAAGGACTTAGAATACTATACGTGATGATTTTCAAAAATGGCTCCAATATGTGTACAAAATGTTGCTCAGGACAGCTCTGGAAGAACTTCACAAGCTTCTGAACTGCGTCCTTTTTCAGCAATGATTGTTCAACCTTCCTGTTGTCATTGTCATGGGCTAAGCAAACAGCAATTGAATCTAGTGCTGTCACAGACCAAAGTTCATCCTCAAGAAGGTTCAAATAGACATCCAAACCACCATGAGCCCTTAACTGCTCCCTTGAGTTGCGAGATGCATGAGCCATGTCACATAGCAGAGGCAACGCATATTGTTTCAGGGGAGAATTTGATGTGATGAATTGCATCAAATGGGGAATGATTCCATTTTCAGCTGCTTGTTCCTGTCTTCTCTTATTTATCTTGCATAAATTGAACAGTGCGTTCAGAACCTGTCAAGAGTTGAAAGGTGAGATTCACGCCAACTTTGGATATCTGCCACAACATGACAAAGGACAAAAAAATCGCAGATAACCACACTTGTAAATTGGAAAAAACAGTCCAGAAGCCAATATATTTATGCTAGACTTCAATACTGTTGTCTTTTTTGGATGGTAAAAGTAAAACAAACTTTTAGTTGCTACATGACTACAGCAAAGTTTATTCAAACTTGTTACAAAAGACAGTGAGAAATAATTGAATAGAAAATTAATGAGTAATAAAAGTATGTTTTTTATTACCTACCAACTAATCACATTTGTTGACAAAAAGGTGTTCAAATATTGAATAGCACAATGAATAGAAGCTTTTAGTTCAAAACTAACTTTTAACAATATTAAGAAGGCCAGTAAGACTCACTTCATGATGTATCTCTGATACAAGAGTCCCTTCTTTGAGTTCAAGATTTGGTATCAAGTGTTTAATGGCTTCAGCACGCTGAAGATTTTCTAAGCAATTTGGATCAGTTGACAGATGATTGATACACTTCAGTATCTAGAAAATATGCCAATACATAAATGGTAAGAAATTATAGATGTAGTATATAAGCTAAAGTTGCTTAACAATAAATAGCAGATGAATTTTGTGTCACACCTTCAACAAAATAGGAGGCTCCACCCTATTGAACATCTGGAAAAGACGACTAAGCAAACTTTGGCTACACATGTACGACTTCACTGTTGTGTCAGCTTGTGCAAATTCAAGCAGAAGATCTGCCACTTTTTCCAGGTACTCTCTTGCAACATCTGCATTCAATGATGAAACCATGTGGGAAAGTAGCCCAGATGAAGTAGCACTACCTGGTCTAGCATTTAGAACACCTGAACCAGACAGTACACCTGATGCTGTCTGAGATACAATCCCAGATGTAGAAGCAGCTCCTTCACTAGAACCAAAAGTCCCTAATTTCTTGGGAGCAACTTTGTGAGACACTCTAGCACTGGAGTCAAGATTTCCATTTTCCCTCCCACGTTGAGAAACATCTGCATAACCACAAAATTACTGTGCCGTTCATAGAGAAACATAAATGACTTATAGTTTATAAACCAGACAAAGATAGCAGAAAAGAAGAAAATGGGGATTTTAGAATCATCTAATGTTTTAATAGCCATTTGACTATAAGGTACATGGTTTAAAACTATATCAGGAATGGAATACCTTTTAACTTTTAAGTATCAACAGTATAAAACCAAAACCTATTCTGTAACCAATAAAATACCCGTGTAAAAAATATTCAAGATACCAGACAAAGATATATTAGTCCAATTACGGCAATTATAAAAACTAGAAGCAAGTAAGCAACAAAGCATTGTTACTACACATTTGCACGAGCAGTCTGGAAACCAACAATTCTTTGTGATGACAGTTTAAACTTTAAAATTACCTATTCTTTTTGTAATTATTATGAGAAATGAGTATTCCAATAAAGGCTGAAGGGTCTTTAAAGTTTAGACAGCATATTTTAAGGGATTTGAAAAGAAAGTCAATTATAAAAAAATTAACCATGAAATTTACGGTGAATTTTAATGATGGTTTCTATAACATGTAAATTTTGGTTATACAAGTTAAAAAAAGCTTCATCAAGAGAAGCAGATAGATCCTTATTACCTGCAAATTCTGCCATCAAAAAGTCTAGTTCACCATTTGTTTTCTTTTCAGTGGCATGTAACAAAGGGAGTACACTTTCATGTCTCTCTAATCCTGAAAACTGACGGACATACTCAAGCTGTCCTGAAAAGCGTCCAGATGGAGGCTCTTTCTCCAACAAGCTAAGAAGAGGCCTAACTTGTTCTTGCTGTGTAGCTCCTGTCATTGATAGCCCATTCGAAGAAGGTTCTGCCAATTTTGGAGGCCTATCTGTTGATGTCCTGTTAGCAGAAATACTACTACGCTGCTGTCTGGGTTCAACTTCAGCCCGAGAAGGATCAGTTTTCCAACGATCCACATTCTCTCGCTCTTTCAATGCAACTACTGAAGATTCCCTCGAAGTGAGATTCAAACTCTTCCCCAGTGACACAGCTTCAGCTGCTGCATTGCTCGATTGAGGTCTATCAACATCCGTTGGGTAGTTAGCATCTGATCTTCGAGGATGGGAAGACGAAGCATGCATAGGCTCTAAGTGATGATCCAGCACACCACGCCTCACTTTAGAGAGATCTTGCTGATCTGCTGAAGATAGCTGTGCATCGTTCTGATTCATAAAAGGGTGTGCAGGATCCAAGATACCAGAACGTGGCCGTTGAGCCGAACCATCAGCCAGAAATCCACCCCCAGCAGACATAGAAGCTAATCGAGTTGACTCATTTAAGCTATAAAGGGTATTTATAAGCCTAAGGAGTATCCCATTTTTTGCAGCTATCCGACAAAAATCATTTCTAGGCGTTGTCTGCTGAAGTTTAAACACCTGCCACATGCCATCAATAGCCAGATGAACCATCTCCCTGAAGCAGAAGTTTTGTTAGTATGTTTTTATTACAAACTTTGAGAATAAAATACAAATTTGAAGCTCATATACACCAAGAGAAAAGAAGGAAATAGACAAAAACAGGGAAGTCTGTTTTTCACTCAAATTATAAAGGAAATATAAAATATAGTAATAACTTAATTATAAAGATTCATACATTATCTAAAAATTTACAAAGAGCATCAAATCAGAATCAAATCAATCAATAGCTTGAGAAATTTCAAGAAAGAAGAAACAAATAAACCCAAAAAACTTAAGCCGTTAGAAGAAAGCCAGCAAAAGGCTTTATAAGAAACAAATATCCTCACAAAAGCTCTGGAGCTTGAAGCAGGGACAAAGCACATGTTTATAATAAAAGGGCAACCGAGGGCTACTTAGTATACTTTCCTTCTTCGACTCCACCTTCTAGCGTGCCCATCGCCCTCCATAAAGGTAGACATTCTACTCACAACACTCATCACATTTATAACTTTCTCTCATATCATCCTTTGTCTCCTACCTACTGTATTTTTTTGTCTTTACTATTTTATCTATTATCATTCCCAACGACAGTAGAGGACGCTTTTTTTATCCAAGATGGTGATAACCAATGACTTATTGGATTGTGGCTCTAGAATCCAACAATGCAAGAGTGTTGGTTCCCCCTCCCTAGAGAAAATTTGCAGCTGGCTGTTTCGGATGATTAGGTGCACCAAAGGGTCTCATCTACAATGACCAAGGTCATACTCACATTGTTGGATACCCCAAATGCGGAAAAATAGGTGATGCGAGTGACATGCGCTCCCCTTCAAGATATTGTGTTTTTTCTCAGTGGAAATCTTATCCCTGGAAGACGCAGATTGTTGTTACCAGGTCAAGTACAGAAGCTTGAGTATTGGGCTATAGCTCACACAATATGTAAGCTCCTATGACTGAAGCAATTACTTCAAGAGTTGTGGTTCTCCAAGGTTGGTCCCAAGAATCTATTTTACGATAACCAGTTAGCGTTATACCTCTCCTCACATCCAGATTTCACAAGAGGGAAGTATATAGAATATACTACCATTTCCTCAAGAGAAAATCCTCTCCGGCATCATCAAAACTTCCTCTATTTGCTCCAAGGATCAGCTTGAGGATATTCTCACTAAATCTTCATGAGGGGCTAGGGTAACATACATTTGAACAAGCTGGATGCATATGATAGCTATGCTCCAACTTGAATGGGGCGTTGACATACTATAACTATTATGGTTTTATTGAGATTTGATTTTATCCTAGTTTCCTTAGTTAGCAGATCTTAATCCCTAAACTTAAGGGATTGATTTTCTTGACTTTGAATATACATAAATAGTGTACAAATTATGATTTGAAATACATTGAAAATTTTCATTTATTCATATTTAAATAATTTAATTTTAAATGTATAGTAGTTCCATATAACCACTATTTACAAACAACAACTAACCTGTACTTGGCATAATCAGCCTCAAGAAATCCCACCAAAACAGGTATCCCACGGCAAGCTATAAACATTTGTAATGTCAAAGAACTGCATCAAGTGTTAACAATTAATTCTTTGCTTTACTTTCAAAATAGAATGCAAGTAATGATAACAAAAAAAATACACTCAAGACCTTGACTGACAAAGCTGCTGTAAAAAATAAGCCGCTTCCATACGAATCTCTCGAGGACGATCAGATACTGCAAAGCTCATGACTGCCGGAATCTGCCATAGAAATTTTCATTAAATATAGCTGAACCAAAATAATTTAGGACACTAAGTGATACAATCAAGCATCAAGAAAACTCAAACTTCAATGCAGTCATGTTTCAGTATTTTGGCCTACTTATGATAATTGTTTAGGGTTATCAAAGACTTGAAAAATGTTACCGTAGATAACTTATATCATAATTCCCAGGAATACTTCACTGTTATTCATGCTCTCAGGTCATGGCATATTAATTTTTTGATCGAAAGAGACATTTTGTTAAAAGAAGTTAAGAAGATCACAAAGCCAGATGATAAGACATCGTCTGAAGAGAATTACAAAAGAAAAACCTAGAAACTAAGACATTGAGTTATGTAAAAATTCGTGAACAAAGCATCAGTAAATCCACAAGCAGAACACCACGAGCTAAAAAAGTAACACTGTCCAAACAAGTTTCTGATATTTAGGTGACACCATAGTAGTTAATAGCACGCTCGCTAAAGCGCAGAGTTGCGGCATGCAGGTTGCTTTCGCATCGCAGTGGGCAATAGCATCCAGAGCGGCCGCGTTTGCGGCCCAACTAGTGCGCGACATAGCGGTGCGACTGTTAAACTCCTAAAATAGAAGATAGACTCTTAACTAAAAGCTAAAAATAAAATAAACTAAACCTTTAATATTTAAAACCCTAACAGCAACTGTGAGGGGGGTAGGGATTTGACAAAAAAATCCTCACTCTAAAAACGCCGGGTGACCTTTTTTCGGAGCAAAATTGGAATGTCAAGGGGAAAAAACTTAGGTCAAAAACAGAGACCTGAGAAGTGAGAACTTCTCCCTCCCACGGCCAACATTTGTCCCTTCTTTTTCAACTTCTTGCCTGCAACCAGCCCCCTTCTCCGATGAAACTCTGTCCTGTCTCCGGCGAACACAGTGGGGTGACCTCCGGCGACTGCTGCTTTCAAGTGGGCTTGCTCTGTTTTTTCCCCTTTCTATTCCTCTCTGGGTTTTTATCTTTTCCTTTCTCTTCCTCTCTTTTTTCCCCTTCCTGTCTGTTTCTCTTCTTTGTTACCCACTTACCCTGTGATCCTCTCCTCTTCCCATCATGGCATCTAATTCTCAAGCTCAACCAGCCAACACTCCACAAGAGTTTTGACTTTTATTACTCTTATGAATGTTATGAATTTTAAGTAATATTTATCAGTTTTGAATATTTAAATGTATACGAAAAAATAGCGTAGCAGTCATCCCGCTGTGTGCTATGTGCTATACTACTATAGCATTTTTGTCATATAGAGAATCTAAATGCTAATGGGAATGGGATTCTATTCTCAATGCTTGTAGGATAAATTAAAGAAAATTCATTTAAATAACATCAATTTTTCCTTTAAAAGGAAATCATCATTCCATGAATTCTGTCACAAATAGCTTTCTTATTGGCTGTGTTACGCAATCATACAAGAGGTGCAATGTGACCCACCAAACTGAGAACCTTAAACCAGCAAAAAAAGATTGCTGGATTGCACTAGCATATGCACTGCAACAACAACAGAATGTCAATGATGAAAAAGACTGGATGAAGTTTACGAATTAAATATCCCTTCAGCCAGCAGCGAAACAGTGAACTTGCTCACTATTGGTTGATTTCTTATCCACTGAACTTGACAGTAGAAGATACGTAAAATTCTTCCTCAACACGTTATCATTGTAAAAAATAAAGGCCACTAAGGGGAACCAACAATTAACAGAATTAGCCTCCGCACGTTAATGAGATGAATTGTAATTTACAATTTAACCTAGTAATTAGTAAATAAGAAAGAATAAAAGAGAGATAAAGAGGGAAGAGAGAAGAGAGGAGCATACTATTTACAGCAGACTTACCAATCCAACAAGACATGCATTTTCTTGAAAATCAGTGTTGTCTTTAACTATTTGATTTATAAGCTGAAGCACAGAACATATGACCTGAAACATTCATTAATTTTAACATGTCATCTCCCTTTTACTAAATTTTCAGCTATGCCCATCAACAACAAAAATTCAAATGAAGTATCAAGATGGACGTTGGTGAAACATACGCGCGTTTTAGGAACTTCTAGCAAGTCAGTCAAAGGAAGTAAACCATGCTGGGTAACAAATACAATCTTCTGCTCTGGGCGTTGATGAAATATACCAATAAGTTTCTGACAAGCAGAGACAATCACGTCTTCTGATTCTTCTGTTCTTAAAGAACCAACTAATTTGCTGAACTCAACGGCCTACAATATCATAGAAAATAAATGAAAGTATAAGTACAAAGCATATCTAATTTCAAAATTATACTGCATGGAAGTATGTTTCACATGCAAAGGACGAATATTGAACATTTGAGGCCAAAATGGGGCAACAGAAAGAATTCGCCATAAAACCCAAGAATGTAGCAGAAACAAGTCATGGCGGAAACTTCGAACATTTTGAAACCATCATGGTAACATTCCAAAAACTAAAGCTTTTGGGATAATTGGTTGCTTGATATGGTATCAGAGCCTCTATGACTAAGTGTCCTAGAGTTCGATCCTTGCTGCCCCCAATTCTTCTAATTAAAAAAGATGCATTTCAGCATATGCTATAGGTGGGCTGTGCATGGTCCACGCTTCAAGCCCAAACAGGCTCTTGCGTAAGAGGACCTAGTGAAGGGCTTGTTTATATGGACAGGTCATACTAAAATCATTCCATATATAGATGCAGATTGGGAACTTGATACTAGTCAATGTTGGATCTAAACACAATAACCAATCAGCTTTGTATCTCTTCAAATACAATCTTTTCATGAAAAGACTGAACATATAGAAGTTGATTGCCACTTCAACAGAGAAAAAGACCCTCCTAGGTATCATCCAGACTACTTTTGTGAATTCCAACGATCAGCTTGCAGATATCTTAATAAGTCACTCCAGGGTCATAATTTATACATTTGTGACAAGTTGGATGTATATGATATGCATGCTCCAATTTGAGAAGGAGTATTAGTTGTAACCAGGCTTGTCAATAGTGCGCTATAGCGTAGCACCCTGGGGGTTCATCGCTACTCCACTATTCACCGCTATTTGTCGCAATAGCGCTAGAAATAGCGTTTTTTGGGCTTGTCGCTACACTACGCTATCCGACATTAACAACCCTGGTTGTAACCATGATTAGTATTTATTATTTTCTATTATTTCTTGATAGACTTTCATAGTTACCTACCATATATACCCTAGGCTTTTTTATTTGATTCTAGGTTGTCAATTGTGCGTGATCGCGTGAGATCCCTGCGGTGCCTCACGCCGCGACCATAGGTTGGGACGGCAAGCTCCACCGCGTCCCACTTCAGCGCTGCAGCCGCTATCGTCGCTCCTTTCGTGGCCCTTCGAGTGTGATCTCAACGCGATAGGGTTTAGGTCATGGACTGTACGAAAATCACCTTGACTTTAAAAAGTTAAGTGGTTATCTTTAGGGCTTTTTTGGAATTTCCATATGCAAAAACCCTAGATGAGAAACAGAGTCCTGCGCCTCTGGCTTATTTCATCTTCTTTCCCTCTCAAGCACAAACCTACAGAGACTTGGCCTTCTACCCGGCGAACCTCCGGCAACCACCATTTGGAGGCCATCCTGCTATCCACCATTTGTGACGCGTCGCGATCTGGGATTGACTACTGTGATTTGATTAGATCTGATCCCAAATTTTAGAGATCTTTGATAATGTCTCTTTTGTGATTGTGTGGGTGTGTACAACCCTTTGTAAATACTATATTCACAATAAACCATTATTCAGATCCGTTTCAATTGGAAGACTATATCAGATGTCAATATATAAATAAAATAAATAACACTGTGTGAGAGACGGAAAAGCCTTTGTACCTGTAGAGGAAAAAGGTTTTCTCCAGGAAGTTTGTCATCAAAGACCTGATAAAAAATTGAGATAATGAGGAGTCAAGAATATAAACATGGGATTTTAAAGAAAGAGCTTAATTATCCAGATTCATAGACATACCAAACCATCTATATCAATAACATCGTCTTTTAGAACACCTATCATCACTCGGTGTAAAAGGTTCCCACCATTGTTTTCCTGCCCAATTTCACTCTCCTTCTCCCATTGCTTTCGAGCAATTGTAGCCCTCAACTCTTTGGCAAGGTCATTCTTCCCACCATCATTCATAGATACATTACCTTTAGCTATATGTGAAGTAGATGTAGATGTGGATGCCTCAGCCACAACCTCCCCAGATTGCTTATCTGATGGATGAAATAAGTCATCTAAGTAGGCATCTCCTGGAGGGTCACTAAATCTACTCAGCTCATTTCCTTCCACAGGGGGCGGTATCTTCATTGCCTTCAGATAAAAATCAGAGAAGTCTGAGCTTTAATTTATATCCAAAAGAGAAATATTTTCAAAATGAATTATAGCATCAATAATAAATGCAGCGAAGCTTTAAGCCACGTCAGTAGACCTTATCTCATCTCATACCTAGTGACTCCAGAAAAAAAAGATCATCATGTTGGACAAAAACTATAAGTGTTGTTCGCAAGCACTAGATGTCTATCTAACTCAATTTCAAAGGGAGTACAACAGAAATGGAAGTCCATGCAACCTTATTATACATATTGTTAGGGTTTGATAACAACCAAGAATCAGGGGCAATAAGGTAATTTACTGATTTAAAAATACTGATATTATTTTTTAAGTGTTGCCAATCTCGAATAGGGGTGCGTAGCGACTGGCCACAAAAATGCTATAGCGATAACGGGATGGTTGCTATGATGAATTTTTTGTATAATTTATATAATATAACTATATACATGTAATTAATAAAAAATACTAAAAATTCATGGCACTCATAATTAACATTAAAAAGTCATAGGTATCTTAAACAAAACATACTAGTACCTACAGAAGTCAAGGTAACAAGGAGGTTTAGGTCTCTATTTCCTAAACTAAATTGTCTTGTTAGAATATAATATAAAACCATTAAGGTGACCCTTACCCAACAGCTTAAGCTTTTGGGTTAATTGGTTGCTTGACATAGTATCAGAGCTTCTATGACTTAGCGGTCTATAGTTTGATCCTTGCTCCCCTCAATTTCTAATTAAAAAGTGGAATTTAAGCACATGGTAGGTGGGCATTTTGCATTTATCCACGCTTCAAGCCCAAAGGGCTCTTGCGTGAGGGGGCATGTTAGAATATAATATAAAACCATTAAGGTGACCCTTACCCAATAGCTTGAGCTTTTGGTTTAATTGGTTGCTTGACATGCCTAAAAAATGAAAGTTCTAGATCAGTTCCTCCTCATCCTCGGCAAACTAGACCATTTTCAGTATGTTTCCGAAGAAAAACTCAGAAATACCTCCCAAAATACCCTAACATGATATTTTTAGGGTTCTTTTTGGGTTTCTATCAATTCCACCAAATAGCGGTCAAATAGCTGCTTTAGCGGCCACTGCACCACTACGCTACGACTAGGAGCGGCCAAGGGCCGCTACATACGGCTACGACACAATAGCACGCTATTGACAACCTTTAAAATAGGAAAATAAAAGACACAAAGGAAAATCCTTCTTTTACAAGGGAAAATCCTTCTTTTACAAGGAAAAACCCTTCCAAAGGTAAAAACCTTTCACTAAACTCTAATAAAAAACCTACCCCTAATGAGAGAGACTCTTAAACTAAAAGATAAAAATAAACTAAACCTAATAACTAAACACAGGCCAATAATCAACAGGGCCATATATTTAGGATCCTAACACATGGATCAGAAAAATGTTTCACTAAAATGGCTAATAATATCAAAAGCAGGAAAAGAAAGTGCATGATTGAAACCCAGTTAAGGTGATTCGGTCATGTTAGGAGAAGACAATTGAGGCATAGTTGCACGAAAAAAAATTGATTACATTATTAAAATGGGATGAAAAAGAATAATGAAAACTTTAGGAGAAACAATTAAAAAGACAATACTTAAATGGATTACTTGAGACTTTGGATTTCAATAGACCTAATACTCTAATTGGATGTGAAGATGAAAATGAGAGGAAAGAATATGAGCGAAAAGAATATAAGAGAAAAGAAAAGAAAATGAGGTGATTTTTGAGTTGTCTGGATTAAGAGAAAAAGAATAAAAGAATGAAAGTAAAGAAGAGTGGGTATAAGATAATGTTACTATTATACCCCTGTTTAAGTTTAATGAAGTTCCAAAAAATTAGTACAGAACTTTAAGATTTTATTTCACTAAAAAAAATTAATTAAATAAATAAATAAAAATGGAAGCAAATAACTGCATTTAATTAAAAAATACAATAATACACACATACTGTTTATCCATTATAAATACTATGTGTGATTTAATACCATATTAGACAGAATAAATAAATTAATTTCCAAAAACTTAGAACCTACATTAGCGTGGCTGATTTATTTAAAAGGAATTAAATAAGTGAATAAGTAGTCTTCAATTTTTTACGTTAAGTTTGAATAAGTACTAAACAAAATAATTGTGCACGCAGGCTACGGCAAGACCGCACCAAGAAGGGTGTTGTATAAAATCACAAGGATATTATTTTCTTTTGAACTAATTCTCTTTGCCTTTTCTGTTTTACTGGCAGGGTTGAGTGGAAAAGGAATTTGGCACTATTCACCTTCCATTTAACTTCCCCTCCATTTTATTATCTCTCCCAAACAGACTAAGATTCCTTTTTCCGTCTCTTTTCCCATCCATGCTTATTCCTTCCTCTCTTTTTTTCAAAATAAACAAACATTGTTTAAGTGTATCATTTGATCTACAATACCAATCTCACTTAATGAGACAAGGCTTGGCTTTATATTAAAAGATGTGCATAAAAAAATAATCATACTTGAAATCTGAAAAAAAGATGAAATCAATATTAACCAAGTCAATGCTCAACAAATCTTTCAATCAGCCAGCAAAAATATGAAGCAACTTTACCTTTAGGGAACCACTATCTTGTCCTCTTGGTTCAAAAGCAAATGGTTTAGTGCGATTATTGATAGAACTGTCTTTTCCTACAGCCATATTAGCCTTTCCTCTTGATTGTGGAGATTCAACTTCTCCATTCATTATGACTTCATGAAGGTCTTTAGCATTTGAAGTTTCAGTGCCAGTTGGCTCAGCACTAACCACTTCTATACTAGAAGAGAGATTGCCAGAACCAGTTCGTAGAAATGACTTCTCACGAATGGCTAAAGTAAGAACCTGATCTGATGGAATATCATCTTCCTTCTCTGTTCTCTCGTTGGAAAAATTAGAATCTGAAGCGTTGTCTTCATGAGATTTCCTGCTATTAGCTTCCCCAGTTGAAAACTCTTTTGCAGAGTCCTATAACATGCGAACTGAAGATGAGAAGATAATAAAAATATAATATAATGCATCCCATATGTAGATTCATCATTTATGGTTACCAGTTTCAATTCTTAAAATTAGTGGTATATTCTCACAGCTTCACATCAAAACTAACCTCTTTCTCCACAGAAGATCCTTCACCAGTGCTCTTATGGTCGCCACCAGAAACTTCTGCAACTGCAGAACCATCATCCTTTATAGTTCTGCAAGTGGTAGCATTCATCTTAAGAAGAAAAAAAACAATTGCTGAACTGAAAGTAAATGAAACTTGAGCATCATTCAAACAAAGGAATAACAGATATCAAAACAATAAGTATGTCCAAGAACTAATAGGCATTCCATTTCTAAAAGCACATGAATTTATTTCAGAAGTACCACCTGTAATTGGTAGGTTTCCACCACAGATATAATAGAAATCCAGTGGAACATTTCTGAAACATATAATGTGTTCCAAGTTACTTTTTCCCCATTCTTCTCAGAGAATAAGAACACTAACTAGAAGTTTATAAGCACCTATCCAATGCATAAAAATATTATTATGTCAAGCCCATCTGTCACTGGAATCAGACCAAAGCACTTCAAAGAATTCATAAAGAAAATGCAAAAAACTATAAGCAGAATGATTATGTGTGTGCATGTGTTCCCTTGACCAGGATAGTCCCATAGGCATAGCTGTGAGACTAACTCTTGGGCTAGGGTCAGGGATGATAGTATAGCAAATCCCTCACCAAAGTACTATCTGCGGAATTGATTACATATACTCTTTGAGAAAGAGTTTTAGAATTCTAAGAAGTAGAAAAGATATATATATATATATATAGAGAGAGAGAGAGAGTTTGATAATTGTGAATGAATTGTAATATTTCTTATTATCAATTTATTACAAAACTGAATACATTTAAAGTTTGACAATTCTGACTAAATCTTCTAACAGAAGCATGAGGTTGGTTACAACTAACCTAACCATTATTAAAACAGAATAAGCAAATCTAATGGATCACTTAACTATAGTTGGGTTAGGCCTAACGGTATTAAGAAGTCTGAAGAACATACTTCTAACAAAGAAAAACAGTTAAAGTATATCGAGTGTTGCCAATCCTGGATAACACATGCATCCCAAGCATGCAAGAATCCTATGCCAAAAAGACTTGGCCACCAATCAAAGATAACACAAATGGCAATTTAAATCTGAAATTTCCCCACATATATCAGGGGAGAAAGGGAAAAGGTTGGACCATGACCACGTATGGAACCTTAATTAGATGTTCAAAGTCCAAACAAACTTTTAGATGGAAAAGCAATGTTGTTGTTGCTCTCAAATTCAAGGTATAGACTTTCACTCACGAAACAACAGTAGTGTCATAACTTTCAACTTTTCATGCAGATTAACAGAGATAAAATCTCTTAAATTTTAATATGAAAACTGTTGGACTACTTGGCCAACAATTGCTACAATGGCAGTTCACCATCTGTAAGCAATAGCTAACGTTTGCAAGACAAGGCATCTTCCTAGCATGTTGTACAATAAAGACGAATAAGATTGGATGTATATAGTCATGTGGTCAGTATCCAAAAAAACAATATTATAAAAGACAGAGCAATGGAAAACATCGGCTCCTTTATTTAATATGATGCTTCTTCTGTACAACAAAGATACTGGAAGAATAAGATTGAACGTAAATTCATGTGGTCCGTACATACAATATAGGAAAAGATAAAGAGCAAGACCAATGGAAATGTCTTTCACTGCACTAACTGTCAGTCTCCAGGAAGACAAAGAAAGGAAAGACAATATTTTAAGAGTGTACAAGTGTACTGCGTAGGCATGGTTTCAAATTACTTTTTCTTTAATTCAGATAGAAATAATATTAGAAGACAAAAAGAAAGAAGCATAAGAACAGACCATTCCATGACTTTTAAGCCGAAATTGAAGTGAAATGGGTAGACAAGATAGCATCAATTGCTATCAGTACAACTAAAGCAGATTATGTGAATATTATGGACTACAAAGTCAAACAAAATATCTAGATGCCTAGATTCAACCATTTATATAATATAAAAGGGCAATATATCATGGTATCTACCTTAATGTTCCGCTATGACGAAGAGAAGACTGCAGGACACGTCTACAGTTTAGGATCCAGGGGTGAGACAGCAGCGTTTTCGCATCAGGCCTTTGTCTTGCATCCTTACATGGGAAAAAATTGGTATTTAAAACAAGTGTTAGTCACTAGTTTCATTTGAAATGATTCAAAGTCTGTATGAATACAAGTATCCACCTCGCCTGTCCTATCAAGCTAGAGTTAGAAAACTACATAGTCAATAATGACAGCATCACTTTACTTCAATCAGGGAAACAAACATACAAATAATGCACTAGTAGTCATCAACCTAAAAACTGATATTCTCAAGATGATCTCCATTTGTAAGACATGAAAAAATACATCAAGTACTCACATGCTGCTTCTTATCCCTGTTTTATTTTCTGGGTAAGTTTATCTCATACTCATAATAAAAAAAATATTTGTAAGTGAAGCAAATGCAGAAAAGTCATGCAGTAATGACAAGCCAAAGAACAACATTAAATTAAATATTTAGAAAACAACCTAAACTCCACTATACCTGCTGTGTCTAAACTCCACTCTACCTTACTTATATAATTTTTGGAAATATTTAAATTATACAGACATACAACTACGTGACCAGACTGCTGCCAGTACTTAAGAAAGAAATGTTCGGCACACATGGCCCCAAAAAGGTTAACACTAGATCTGTGTCATTTCATCTGTAGCTACCTAATATTATTAGAAATAATAGTGCAGTATTATTTCTGTAGGGTTTACGGTTCCTGTGGTAAAGCCAATTCTCTCCTTAACCATTATGTATCAATGAACGGTCTGACACAAACTATATACTACTAAACCATCTCTCAACTTTTTTGTCTTGTATGGAGAGACCAGTGCAGTAAAAAAAATCCTAAAACAGACAATGATAACTCAGTCAGGTCAGGAAGTGGGTAGGGACTGCCATATGGAACAAGATAGACTGAGAGAATTCAACGAGAGAATTCAACAAGAGAATTGACACCTGGCCACACTAGCATCTAAGTTAATATACCGTTTGCATTAATAAGCATTTTCCATTCATTAGTTAAGATCAAATTTACCTTCTTAAAGCACTGATGCAGAAAGTCAGTAATGTTAGGTGAAAGGCTATCAGGAATTGGAGGTTGCTCATCCTGAGAGAAAATTCAAGGGATATAAATCAAATTATGATTATTTAATTAGCAATAAAAGATAGAATAGAACATAAGCAAACCTGTACAATTCGGAAAAGAGCTGGCATAGGCTGCAAGTCATAGTAAGGAGGAACACATGTAAGAAGTTCAATAACCGTACAGCCAACACTCCAAATGTCAGAAGCTGCGCAAACCCCGGACATTTCTATAACCTGAAATATTAAACCAAAAGTATCAGTGGGGTCCCTAATCAAGCCCAATACATATTAAAAGACCCTTTTCAATCCACAATTGTCTTTATAAGTTTGCAAGTGCCAGTTAGGTTCTCAGCTGAACAAATAAGCTCCTTTTTTCATTCAAAAAATACATTATTCAAATGAGAGAAGGCACAGAGCATTTGGAAGAGGATGAAATATCCTCCTACAAAAAAGAGTAAGTTGCAAAAATGTAACAAAGTAGTCTAATCCCTTTGCATATCAGTTGGTGTTAGGAGACACTTTAAGTAAGGCAATGATCAAAAGTTCAAATGAAATGGTTCAGCAGAAAAATATCACAACTTTGTCACACCTCTGGGGCCATCCAGTATGGTGTTCCAACAACTGAATGGGTATTAATATCAGCCTCTGTTAATTTTGTTGCCACACCAAAATCAGCAAGTTTGACAAGACCCTGAAAGCAGAAGTTAAGATGTAATTAGTGTGAACTAATGCAAACTTTCTAGACCAAAACGAAGATGAAGGCAATAAAACAGAAAATTAGAGCATGGTAAAAAATGACAGGACCAAAAGTGATGTGGAAGAAAACCTATGGTGAACCTATGGTGACATTGTAAAACTAGAAAAAAAAGTTTATTAGAGTAACAAGTGTGGCTATAAGAAGTCTCACATTGTATAGATAAGCAAGTGTACAATAGTATATAAGTTAAAGGACCCACTCACCCATTGCCTTAGGGTTTTGTGATGAAAGTATGTGGATGATGTCCTAATCACTTATAGTAAATTCTATTAAAATAGACCATGGTAAGAAAATGGTTAATAAAAGAAGAAAAAATTTTATTGGAGGTAGAGGTACAAAAGGTTGGAGGATAAGAAATCCTCAACTAAGACAAAAAAAAAGGAGGAAAAAAAAAGCAAAGACAAAATCAGATTTCCCAGAAAAAAAAAGATAATGTAGGAGAGCTGTCCAGTCTCTTAACACCAATGTTTTTACTGTTTTTCTGTGTAGTTTTCCCCCCTTTTTTCCTTTGAAGAGGATGCCATATCCTCCATATTCCTTGCTACTTTCTTCTCTTCGTATTAAAAAATAAATATGCGGGGTTTTGATTAAATGCAAAATAACTAGTAGTCATTATAAAGCTCAAAACTCAAAAGGCTTCCCACCTTTTCTACTAATTTCCACAGCCTTATTTTGTAAGTAAAAAGGGTTAAATTCAAAGTTGACCCACATTCTAAATATCGAATTTCCTGGCATAGTTCAGCTAACTGAACCAGTGGCTCAAATAAAATAGTCAACTGTCTTTAATTAACTATAAAGGATAAACAGAATACCAACAAAAACAAGATTCAGCAGAGTAAAGAAGCATGATACAAATAGCACTTAAAAAAGCAAAAATGAATGCAGCAGACAATGAAACGGAAAAGCAATGATATGCAGATTGTACCTTTTTTCAGAGAGTTAGAGTGGGAGATGAGAGTTAGCTTGTTTGGTATGAGGGAGAGAAATAGGGGAGACAGAGAGAGAAAATCATGGGACCCACCACCTTTTATGAGTCTTCTCAATTTGTTGAGAAGAAAGTGTGGGAGAGAGTTGTTTTATTCCTCTATCATTATCATACCTATTAATAAATAGTTATATATTTATGGTAAAAATGACATTTTACACAAACAATCTTCTCACTTCTCACTTTCTATTCAACCAAACGAGAGGAGAGAGTTTCTACATCATTCTTTCTCTTCTCTGTCTATCATACCAAACAACCAACCAAATCTACTCTATTCCACACCTCTTTCTCTCTACTCATCTTCTCTCTTTTCTCTTTCTCTTCTCAACCAAACAAAGTCTTAGAATACCGGGAACAGCCATATACATCCAGATGCAATTAAGTCCGATCAAATAAATGGAGGCAAAACAGATTGCTCAGATGCATAGTGATGAAATCAATTTGCACATACACAGCACAACAAGAAGAATCGCCGAAACACAAAGCCCTGGCATATAATAGGATCCAAATAAAATAGAAATCTTGCCTCTTTAGTTGTCAATATGTTTGCACCCTTAATATCCCGATGGATAACACCTTGCTCGTGCAGATAAACCAAGCCTTCCAACACCTTTCTCATCATAAAATACTTTTAGTATAGAATTAAAAAATAACCAGGCCAGGAAAAGCAACAACGGACACTCTTACACAAACAAACCTGGGCAATATAAACAGCAACCAATGATTCTGGAAAGGGTCCAAATTTATTTGGCTTGATAATATTTGCAAGTGAGCCATTCTCCACATACCTACAAATTTGCGAGCATGTAGCAAAATCCATTAACTATAAATACCCTTCAAATGATGCTATAACAGCGCAAAAGAGTTGAATTCACTTACTCAAGAATTATGTGCAGGTGACTCTTTGTCTTTAAGGATCCAAGATACTTTACAATGTTTTTGTGGTTCAAATTCTGTAAAATATTAATCATTTCAAAAACATGAATGATGAATCGTATAGTAAGTCAATACCAATTATACAGGTGTTAAAAATCTCAAGCTTTTAAGCTAATTTAGTTCAAATGAGAGAGGAGAGAGGAGGAGGAGGAGGAGGAGAGAAGAGGGGAGTGATTTCAATTTTTATGATGATTGGATAGTAGGAGACGAGGGGAGGGGAAGGGAAGGGAAAATTCATGATTCTCTTCTTGTTTAGTTCATGAGGGGAGGGGAGGGATATCAAAACAAATTTACTTTCATTGCCCCTGCTTCCAAAATAGAATTTTTGATTTCAGAATATGAGGATTAATCTTTTAGTCACACAATTCATCTCCCCTCTAAATCCCCCAAAATTGGAGGAAAGCCAAAATTAAGTTAGGACTTAGGAGGGTTGTGGCCCCCTTAATCCCCCCCCCCTCTCCCCTCCTAAAGTTTTAACCAATAGCCTTACAAAAATGGAACACTTACAGACTTACTACCACGACAGATATTAACCAGATGAGATTTCAATTGATAATATAGTGCAAATCCAACATTGAGGAAAAGAAATACCTTTAACAAATCAATCTCTTGCTGGAACATTTAGGCATCACATGACAGTACAGCCACAAGTAAAAGAGCATCAGTAGATAGATAGATAGATAGATAGATATAATGTATTATGAAAGCAAAGCAACAAGCTTTCACGTTTATAATTACTAGCGAACATAAAATAGAAAATTGGAAATGAAAACAGATGGTTTTAAGACACATTCTATACCATAATGATGTTAAGATCCTCCTGAGCAATATTCTCCAAAGAAACTTGCTTAATTGCAACAAAATCTCCATTCTCCAGGTCCAAACCTTTGTACACTCGACCATAAGCTCCTTTCCCAATCTCATCTCCCAGCATCTGCTCCGAATCTCACATGCAGGCAAAGCAATCAACCATTAAAATATGAGCCAATCCCATATGAAATTTGAAATATATAACCAAGACAAGATGAACCATAAAATCAAACATTTGCAGATAAAATTCAACAACTACAGCATATATATAATCCTCTCAGTACACTCCCTATGCGAACCCTAAAAAATTAACTAAAACACGTAAGCAATGATAAAAAAGAATCAAAAACATCTAACAACCTAAGCAACTAGCAACTGCCACCATCAAGCACCATCCCCCCACATCTGGCCCTTGCCCAGCATACAGACCTTGTTTTAACCTCATCTTTGCAACCACCATCACTATATCATTTTTCCACCTCCCACCACCCCACATTACCCCTTCACCCCAACCCAACCCAATGCCGCGCTATCAGCTACACCACACCATCACCCTGAATTGACTAACCTTACTACCATCCACATTTCCTAGTACACAACCACTGCATGTCAAGTCTCAACTTCTACAGTAGCAGCCTCGCCTTAACTATAATCATCATCATTTCTTAGCTTCTAATAAATCACCCTAAGTTTCTTAAACAACATAAACCTAAAGCTTCCACTAATCAGAATTTTTCCAGTGCACAATTCAAGAGTCTAGAGAGCGATAATTCAGCAAATTGGACTCAAACAAAGCAATTAACTGTAACATTTCAAGCAGCATTTCTTCGTTTTCTTCTCAATTATTCAAATTAATCACGAAACCGTTGAGATCAACAGAGAATGAGAGTGGAAGAGGGAAAAATGGGCGTACATATTTGTTATCGAGCGTCTTCGATTTGGTGAACGCAGACGACGTCGACTGGCGCGACATCTCTGCGGTGGTGGTGGTGGTGCGGCGGAGATCGGAGAAAGCAAACCCTAGCAGAGATGACGACGGAGGAAGCCACGCATGGCAAAGGAATTGAGAATTGACGCCGGAGAAGAGAACGCACGTTAATTAATTAATTAATTAATGAGAATGTATATATATATATATATACACATAAACTGATAATTTAAAATGAAATGAAGAAGAAGAAGGAGATGATGAAGAAGAAAAAGGAAATATATATATATATATATATATTTCAATAAAATAGAAGTATGTTAAAGTGCACAATGGTCAAAATGGAATGTCTTAATTCCTCTTTCTCTTTGCTAGCTAGCTGGCATTGGGATGTCAAGGATATTTTCCATTTCTAAAAAAAAAAAATACTTTTTATGTTTAAAGAAACAAAGAAATTAAGAATAAGGATTTTTTTTTAATTTTACAGTTGTATCCAATCAATCTTAAGGATAAGATTATTAATCAATTATGGATAGTTTTTACTTTTTTTCCCTTATACATGTGTAATAGTTGTTATTATTTTAAGACATTCATGTTGTTTTTATAGATTTGGACAAAGCTTATGGAAAGAGTATTAACTATTAAGAGAGGTTTTATGGAAAGCTCTAGTGAAGAAATGAGTTTTGGATTATCCATATTAAAGCAATCTAAAATGTAGATAAAAGGAAATTTTGTGATTTATGGCAAGTATCGGGATGAATAAATTTTGCTTAAATAGAAATAAAAACAAAATATATGAAATGCAAGTTTAGAAAGAAAAACAACAAATCTAAGTTAAAGCTGTACTCATTAAAAACGTTTATCATGATTTGATGTTATTAAACTCTAAATAATTTGTATTTTATCCTTTAAAATTTTTATTGAATAAAAATATAGAAGTTTATAGTTAACCATCACTTTATTATTGTTTTAAATAAAACCAAGGCTTTTATAAAATATTTATATCATTCTCTCTTTCAAAAAAAAAATGTATTCTCTTTGTGGACTTTTATTTGTCCAAAAACAAATATAAAAAATATAAGACTTATATTGATAAAAAAAACTATATGTTAATCTTTTAATTTCTATTTTCAAAATTAAATATAACAAATGATGAATTACATGTGTGTGCACCTTAGTGTAAACAAAATTTGCACAGTTATTCAATTAAATTCCGTCACATCATAAAATATGTCTTTATTTTAATTGAAATGTTAATGTAAAACTATTTTACATCGTGTACATATCCATTAAACTCATAAATATTAAGAAAATATATATTTTACCAATAGATTTTAGCTGAATAAATATAAAATAAAATAAAAAACCACCAACCAACTTCTACTCTTCTTTAAAGCTTTTATTCTGAATTTAAATTAAAAGTATCTTAGCCAAACAAAAACTAGATCAAACACTACTAAGACTAGAATTAGTTGATTAATAGTTTACAATTACAATCTTAAGGCACGTTTATTGTAATATTTACTAGGATTTTTTCCCGTGCAGCGCACGGACTTAATTGTGATGTATTGTCACTGTACACAATTTTACAATGATTCAGCCATACTATGTCACATAAGATGTTACTACAAAACTTTCTTATGCCAAATTTGATCCTCACCCTAGCTTGAACCTGAGATATTGATAAGCTGGAAATTCTCTTTAGTTAGCATTCCTGAGTCATCTCTTGAGAAAAAACTAAATGGCAATTCAATTCAATTTGCTTTCTTTCAAACACCACCATCAATCTATCACGAAGCCTCCATCAAAACTCAAAAGTCAGTGGAGATGACTAAGAGTTCATTTATATACGCGTTTCCAGGCGTGTTTTCTGGAATCAATATATTGGAGCTTCTGGAAAAACGAGCGTCAAAGGTAAGAAGGATGCTCATACAAACCGTACATTAAACAAAACTGGACAAAAACATCAACTAACACTCGTACACTTATTGTTATTTAACAAAATTAGGTGTTCACAACTACTTCCGACTCAATTGCCTTTGCCTTTTTCTCGTTTCGTTGATGTGACTTGTTCATAGCTCGGTCAGAGTGCGACACTATCTTGGATACTGTAAATCCTGTATCTTCAAAAGTATGTGATCTGTAGGGTATTAAAGAATTGCGAAGAACAACATCAACTCCTTCATAAGTCCAAACACCTAACACTGCATCTCCTTTAAGTCCAATGGCAAACCAACCAAGCCCTGCAGCAGCTATGTCTACAGAACTCGAGTCCCAACTGTTCCCACTAACACGAAATTCCCTTCTCGCCCAATTCCCCAGTTCTTGAACTCGTTCTTTCCCGATTGGTGGCTGCACAAAGAACAATTCAGACTAGTGTTATAATAGAGGAAATGGTAATGTCCAATGAATGATCAATACTTGTGAATCAAAAGAGTAACTGGTGACTTTTACTTGCAAGGAATTGCTAAATATATAGTCAATTAAAATGAACATAGAGAATACCTGTAACTGGCGTCCAAAATGGTCTTGAAACATTTTATCTGCATTTTCTACTTTACCCATGTGCAGGGGAAGATAAGGAGATGCCCACACTGTGACATAAATAGTATCCAGAGACGTTTCTTCGATATCCAGTCTCATTAGACCGGCTATGTGAATCGAATGACCAGCCTACCACAATAAATTGGCAGAAGAATGAAGTTACAGTAGGTTTTAACAACAGACAAAACATACAAATAAAAACCACGGTGCATCTTAGCGTACATGTATTAACAAAAACATAAGATTCAGTACCATGAATTAGCATTTCAGTGCACTAACCTTAATTCTGTATGTCCTAGGTTTCAACTCCTTGCTCACGTGAACAAGCTTTTGCTCTTCCCTCGTCAACCTTGTTGTAATTTGGTGAGGATTAAGAAGGCCGGGTGTATCAAATAACTTTGCCTGACTTGGAAGAACACCTTCCACCCTAACAATGCCCAGTGTAGTCCCTGGAACAGGTGCTTCTGTAAGATGTGTAACCTTCCCTTCAACATAGTTCCCTATAGAATTTATCAGTGTACTCTTTCCAGCGTTCTGCGCCCCAACAGCCCACACGTTACCTCTAGGTCCAGCCAATTTAATTATATCATCTATAAGATTCATCAGTCCCCAATCTCTCAAAGAACTCACCATGTGCAAGCTAGTAATCTTATTAATCCCACCCTCTCTTGCTCTCTGCCTAATCCAGTGCTCAAGTCTTGTTGGTGACAATGAGCTAGGTAACAAGTCAATCTTCGTCACAACAAGTACCACTCTAGGTACATTCCCAGACTTACCCTTCTTCCACGCAGCAGAATTATCCTCAATCGTCTGCGAAACCAATTTTGCAACCTTCCTCGGAAACGACCCATCAAAATCCGCCGCATCCACAACCATAAGCACCACCGAACGAGCCCCCGTCGCGGACGCCAACTTCCTCCCAACAGTATGATCGAAATCAAAATCCGGAAGCAAGTTTTCCACGGTCGGATCCTTCACCTTCCCATAATGCCGCAACGAATGGCATCGTGCGCACACCACCGGCTTCTCCGGCTTCTTTATCACTTTCAAATCATCATCATTAAGCTTTTCCGGTTCGATAACAAGTCCCTTTTTAACCGAATTCGAGAACTCAGGCTCGTGCGCAACCGCTTCAAGATGGTTGTGCAATCTATAATTCATGTCTTTCTCAGAGGGTTTAACAAAATAACCAGGGTGTTTTGCATTACAATCCTGCATATAAACCCCACAACCAGGACAAACATGAAGAGATTGCGATGTTCCTTCATCATAATTACCCTCACGAGATAGGATCAACTTTTGCTTCAGAGCTGATTCTGCAGGCTGTGAAGAAAAAGACCTAAACTCTGGGAAGCTTTGGAAATGGATTTTCGAGCATGGTAAGATCGAGAAGATGCTTGACTTGGCATCGTTTTTGCACTCAGAAAGGAGTGATAAGTAAAAGAGTGGCTTAAGCTTCGAAGGGGAGAGTTTTCGAGCTGCGAGCATTTCTATCAACTGTTCAATAATGGTGAAAACACGTAACGGAAACTAACGAGAAGAGGCTTACAGAGTTTAGGGCGGAGGCGGCGACGGCGATGTCAGTACTCTCCGGTGCCGGTGGTGGTGGTTTTAATCACAGACACCGTGCGGCTTGGTGGTTCCGAATTACGAAGGCTAGGTTTTTCGTTTGACTGAGATTTTTTTTTTATTTGCATCAAAGAATCTGAGATAGAAACGGAAATGGATTTTTTTGTCAACTGGCTTTTTTTAACATGCACCAGTTTTTTTTTAACTCAGTGTCAGCCTCTAAGGCCCATTATATTTTTTTAACCAGCCTAACCCAAAACCGCCAGAGCTCCTCCTGAGGTTGATCATTATTGCACTGACCTCCCCTCTATTAATTAACAAGACACTTATGGAGAGGACGTCTTTGGCTGGCCTCACTCTAAGGATGGTCAATACTTAGTGAAGTCAGGGTACCAAATTGCTCAGGAAATAGCTCACCCTGATACTCCTCCCTCCCAACCTTCTGCTCCGGATGATTCCTCGATCTGGATTTATATTTGGAATGTACAAGTCCCACAAAAGATAAAGATGTTCTTATGAAAGGCCTGCTCAGATGCTCTACCTGTGAAGGCTGCCCTGTACAGAAGAAGGATTTCCCCCGACCCAACTTGCAACTTCTGTGGTCAGGATGAAGAATCTATTACTCATGCGCTACTCGATTGTGAATGGACCAGACCAGTTTGGTTTGCGTCCCAAATCCAGCTAAATCC
This sequence comes from Lotus japonicus, assembly GCF_012489685.1. Taxonomy (NCBI): domain Eukaryota; kingdom Viridiplantae; phylum Streptophyta; class Magnoliopsida; order Fabales; family Fabaceae; genus Lotus; species Lotus japonicus. The sequence goes on along the minus strand of NC_080043.1, from coordinate 94,458,177 downwards.
TTCTGCTCTAGGTGCTTCCTCCTCTTTCAAAGGTTGGCTGCTGGGAGAGATCAAGATCCTAGAGACAAATAAAGATTTTTTCCAGCTTGGAATGATGATACTAGTTCACACTCTCTGGGGATCATGGAAAGAGAGAAATGATTGTTACTTCCAGAGAAGACAACCTGCTCCAGGAGTTGTGGCCATGAAGATTAACTCACACATCGAGGAGTCAAGCACCATGGTTTCTTCCACCTCAGGACGTGCACCGGATCTGAACAGTGCCATGAATGGTGGAAGCCATAGAGACCCGCAGTCAAGAGCAAACGAAAATCTCTCCCTTACTGGATACATAAGGATAAATATGGATGCTGCTTTTAGCAACTCTTCCTGCAGGGGAACACTAGGAGTCATTGTCAATGATGAGAGTGGAGCCCAAATCCTGACCCATGCCAATAGCTTCTTTGCTATTTCTCCTCTCGCAGCTGAGGCAAATGCTTTGAGAGAGGCTTTAGTTCTCGCCTCCAATCTACAGCTGGGCAAATGCATCTTTGCTTCTTACTACAAGGAATTGATCTCCTTAGAGCATCTCCAATGCAAGGTTGTTAGTTGAGTTGCTTAAACACTATTTTGGTGGGTCCAAGCTGCCACATAAGATTTAAGCAATTCATAAGCAATCTATGTTGATTTTGCTCCAATGCAAGGTTGCTTATTTTACTTTTAGTAGGGTCCCACTATACTTTATATTTATATTTTTTACTCCCACATTTAAATTTAAATATTAATTTAAATGTAACTGATTACTTTTTTTTAAATGTAACTGATTACTTAATCACTAATTAATTTTTTTATCAACTAATTTATTAATTGAGTTAAAGAAAAAACTAATTTATTAATTCAATACAATTTTTTCTTTAGGCCCAAATACTTACGAACCCTCATGCCTCAGCCTACCACGTTAGTTATTTTGCTTTGATTTTTTTAACATTATAATAAAAGCCCACTTGCTTTTGTGTTAATATTTAATAAGGTTTAGAAAACAAAACCTAATCTGATCTTCAACCCTTATCAGAAGTATCCAGAAGCAGTTTCTGCAAGAGAGAGGAAGAGACGAGAAGAAGAAGAAAGAAAGAAAATGGATCGTAGATTCAATCACCCCTTCGTCTCTCTCACACCTTCCTTCATCTCTCTCACACCCCTGGTCTCTATGCTTCCCACACAATGTTAATCAACTCTTCCAGCAACAAATCAGACCTCCCCAAACCCAGATCGAAGATTCAATCTCCATACCGGAGGTTCCAGCAACAAATCGGAGCTTCCCACAACCACATCGGAGGTTCAATCATGAGATTGTGGGTTTACAAAATAGATCGGAGACATGCAATAAGTCATTGTTGTCGGAGTCGTTGTTGCGCCGGCGGTGCTCACCTCACATATCTGTCTCCGGTTCTCTCTTCTCTTCTGTAACAAATTTTTGTTTTGTTTTGTTTTTTTCTTTTGTTTGGGACTTTCAACAATTTGTATTTTAAATTTATTAAATTTGTGCTCATCTCCCTTCTCTTCTGTAATAAATTTCTGAATTATTTTTTTTATTTTTTTCTACTGCTTGTGACCTTTATGGATTATCTCTGTTTGTTGCTTCTGCTTGTTCTTCCCTCTTCTTTTAACGAGAATTCTGTTGCTGGTTGAGAAAGAGAAAACAATTTTTTTAATAGCTGCAGCAAGTTAAGGAGCGTTGCTTATTTAAGCAACGTTGCTTAGCTTTGAGCTGTTAGCAACGCCACCTCAGCAAGCTCCAATAGGGCAGAAAAATAAGGAGCGCACCTTATTTTAAGCAACCCCATTGGAGTTGCTCTTATGCACTAACTTTGACCATCCATAATTAGATTTAACAGTCGTGATTTATTCTCATTTTCTCACATAAGATCATCTTTCTCATAGGATACATCCCCTATATATATATATATATATATATATATATATAATTACAAAACTACTATTATATATATAATTTAACAACTTGATTTGTTAATAATTCGATCATATTTAAACAATAAGATATCATATTTCTTTGCAAAGAGATATAAAACGGTTTTTTCATCACAAAATAATATAAGTCGCGTTTTGTTTTGCAAAAAAAATCCATCAATCAAGTTAGGTTATAACGTGTGTTTGAGGCAACAACGGGTTTGGATTTGGGAAAGACAAAACATGAGCTCGACCCGACCTGTTACCATCCCGAAACACGCCCCTTGAACTATGGTGCTTTTCTATCCGTTAATGTTTAGAGTTTTGTTTGTTATTAGGGTTCTTGAGGTGACATGCATTATTTGTATTGCAAATTATTTTGAAAAAGATTGTTATGACCAATTCATAGTATTTCAATTATTTTAAGATTTAAACTATTTTTAATTTGGACCTAAGTGGACTTTGTAAGACTGCCTAATGCTAACACTTTGATAATGTAACAAGTATAAAGCAAGCAACAAATTAATCAGCACATTATTTCAAACTACAAGTATCAACCATTGAACTATTTAGGGGATGAGAAATGAAGGGATTTGTAGGGTGAAGTGTCAGGGCTCAAACTCAGGTGAAAGAACTAATTTACTAACAATTAACCATTAACATTTGTCTATAAAAAAAAACTATTGAACTATTTCAAACATCTTTCAAAGGTTTCCCAAAATAAAAAAACTCCAAATCAATTGAGTTTCTAAATATGCGCATGTAACATAAAAGAATAAGATCGAGCAAACAATTGCTTTTAGACTATTGCAAAGCAAGGTTTTAATCTAACCATTATTAAAACAGAATAAGCAAATCTAATGCATCACTTAACTATAGTTGGGTTAGGCCTAACGGATTTAAGAAGTCTGAAGAACATACTTCTAACAAAGAAAAACAGTTAAAGTATATCGAGTGTTGCCAATCCTGGATAACACATGCATCCCAAGCATGCAAGAATCCTATGCCAAAAAGACTTGGCCACCAATCAAAGATAACACAAATGGCAATTTAAATCTGAAATTTCCCCACATATATCAGGGGAGAAAGGGAAAAGGTTGGACCATGACCACGTATGGAACCTTAATTAGATGTTCAAAGTCCAAACAAACTTTTAGATGGAAAAGCAATGTTGTTGTTGCTCTCAAATTCAAGGTATAGACTTTCACTCACGAAACAACAGTAGTGTCATAACTTTCAACTTTTCATGCAGATTAACAGAGATAAAATCTCTTAAATTTTAATATGAAAACTGTTGGACTACTTGGCCAACAATTGCTACTATGGCAGTTCACCATCTGTAAGCAATAGCTAACGTTTGCAAGACAAGGCATCTTCCTAGCATGTTGTACAATAAAGACGAATAAGATTGGATGTATATAGTCATGTGGTCAGTATCCAAAAAAACAATATTATAAAAGACAGAGCAATGGAAAACATCGGCTCCTTTATTTAATATGATGCTTCTTCTGTACAACAAAGATACTGGAAGAATAAGATTGAACGTAAATTCATGTGGTCCGCACATACAATATAGGAAAAGATAAAGAGCAAGACCAATGGAAATGTCCTTCACTGCACTAACTGTCAGTCTCCAGGAAGACAAAGAAAGGAAAGACAATATTTTAAGAGTGTACATGTGTACTGCGTAGGCATGGTTTCAAATTACTTTTTCTTTAATTCAGATAGAAATAATATTAGAAGACAAAAAGAAAGAAGCATAAGAACAGACCATTCCATGACTTTTAAGCCGAAATTGAAGTGAAATGGGTAGACAAGATAGCATCAATTGCTATCAGTACAACTAAAGCAGATTACGTGAATATTATGGACTACAAAGTCAAACAAAATATCTAGATGCCTAGATTCAACCATTTATATAATATAAAAGGGCAATATATCATGGTATCTACCTTAATGTTCCGCTATGACGAAGAGAAGACTGCAGGACACGTCTACAGTTTAGGATCCAGGGGTGAGACAGCAGCGTTTTCGCATCAGGCCTTTGTCTTGCATCCTTACATGGGAAAAAATTGGTATTTAAAACAAGTGTTAGTCACTAGTTTCATTTGAAATGATTCAAAGTCTGTATGAATACAAGTATCCACCTCGCCTGTCCTATCAAGCTAGAGTTAGAAAACTACATAGTCAATAATGACAGCATCACTTTACTTCAATCAGGAAAACAAACATACAAATAATGCACTAGTAGTCATCAACCTAAAAACTGATATTCTCAAGATGATCTCCATTTGTAAGACATGAAAAAATACATCAAGTACTCACATGCTGCTTCTTATCCATGTTTTATTTTCTGGGTAAGTTTATCTCATACTCATAATAAAAAAAATATTTGTAAGTGAAGCAAATGCAGAAAAGTCATGCAGTAATGACAAACCAAAGAACAACATTAAATTAAATATTTAGAAAACAACCTAAACTCCACTATACCTGCTGTGTCTAAACTCCACTCTACCTTACTTATATAATTTTTGGAAATATTTAAATTATACAGACATACAACTACGTGACCAGACTGCTGCCAGTAGTTAAGAAAGAAATGTTAGGCACACATGGACCCAAAAAGGTTAACACTAGATCTGTGTCATTTCATCTGTAGCTACCTAATATTATTAGAAATAATAGTGCAGTATTATTTCTGTAGGGTTTAGGGTTCCTGTGGTAAAGCCAATTCTCTCCTTAACCATTATGTATCAATGAACGGTCTGACACAAACTATATACTACTAAATCATCTCTCAACTTTTTTGTCTTGTATGGAGAGACCAGTGCAGTAAAAAAAAATCCTAAAACAGACAATGATAACTCAGGCAGGTCAGGAAGTGGGTAGGGACTGCCATATGGAACAAGATAGACTGAGAGAATTCAACAAGAGAATTGACACCTGGCCACACTAGCATCTAAGTTAATATACCGTTTGCATTAATAAGCATTTTCCATTCATTAGTTAAGATCAAATTTACCTTCTTAAAGCACTGATGCAGAAAGTCAGTAATGTTAGGTGAAAGGCTATCCGGAATTGGAGGTTGCTCATCCTGAGAGAAAATTCAAGGGATATAAATCAAATTATGATTATTTAATTAGCAATAAAAGATAGAATAGAACATAAGCAAACCTGTACAATTCGGAAAAGAGCTGGCATAGGCTGCAAGTCATAGTAAGGAGGAACACATGTAAGAAGTTCAATAACCGTACAGCCAACACTCCAAATGTCAGAAGCTGCGCAAACCCCGGACATTTCTATAACCTGAAATATTAAACCAAAAGTATCAGTGGGGTCCCTAATCAAGCCCAATACATATTAAAAGACCCTTTTCAACCCACAATTGTCTTTATAAGTTTGCAAGTGCCAGTTAGGTTCTCAGCTGAACAAATAAGCTCCTTTTTTCATTCAAAAAATACATTATTCAAATGAGAGAAGGCACAGCGCATTTGGAAGAGGATGAAAGATCCTCCTACAAAAAAGAGTAAGTTGCAAAAATGTAACAAAGTAGTCTAATCCCTTTGCATATCAGTTGGTGTTAGGGGACACTTTAAGTAAGGCAATGATCAAAAGTTCAAATGAAATGGTTCAGCAGAAAAATATCACAACTTTGTCACACCTCTGGGGCCATCCAGTATGGTGTTCCAACAACTGAATGAGTATTAATATCAGCCTCTGTTAATTTTGTAGCCACACCAAAATCAGCAAGTTTGGCAAGACCCTGAAAGCAGAAGTTAAGATGTAATTAGTGAGAACTAATGCAAACTTTCTAGACCAAAACGAAGATGAAGGCAATAAAACAGAAAATTAGAGCATGGTAAAAAATGACAGGACCAAAAGTGATGTGGAAGAAAACCTATGGTGAACCTATGGTGACATTGTAAAACTAGAAAAAAAAGTTTATTAGAGTAACAAGTGTGGCTATAAGAAGTCTCACATTGTATAGATAAGCAAGTGTACAATAGTATATAAGTTAAAGGACCCACTCACCCATTGCCTTAGGGTTTTGTGATGAAAGTATGTGGATGATGTCCTAATCACTTATAGTAAATTCTATTAAAATAGACCATGGTAAGAAAATGGTTAATAAAAGAAGAAAAAAATTTATTGGAGGTAGAGGTACAAAAGGTTGGAGGATAAGAAATCCTCAACTAAGACAAAAAAAAAGGAGAAAAAAAAAAGCAAAGACAAAATCAGATTTCCCAGAAAAAAAAAGATAATGTAGGAGAGCTGTCCAGTCTCTTAACACCAATGTTTTTACTGTTTTTCTGTGTAGTTTTCCCCCCTTTTTTCCTTTGAAGAGGATGCCATATCCTCCATATTCCTTGCTACTTTCTTCTCTTCGTATTAAAAAATAAATATGCGGGGTTTTGATTAAATGCAAAATAACTAGTAGTCATTATAAAGCTCAAAACTCAAAAGGCTTCCCACCTTTTCTACTAATTTCCACAGCCTTATTTTGTAAGTAAAAAGGGTTAAATTCAAAGTTGACCCACATTCTAAATATCGAATTTCCTGGCATAGTTCAGCTAACTGAACCAGTGGCTCAAATAAAATAGTCAACTGTCTTTAATTAACTATAAAGGATAAACAGAATACCAACAAAAACAAGATTCAGCAGAGTAAAGAAGCATGATACAAATAGCACTTAAAAAAGCAAAAATGAATGCAGCAGACAATGAAACGGAAAAGCAATGATATGCAGATTGTACCTTTTTTCAGAGAGTTAGAGTGGGAGATGAGAGTTAGCTTGTTTGGTATGAGGGAGAGAAATAGGGGAGACAGAGAGAGAAAATCATGGGACCCACCACCTTTTATGAGTCTTCTCAATTTGTTGAGAAGAAAGTGTGGGAGAGAGTTGTTTTATTCCTCTATCATTATCATACCTATTAATAAATAGTTATATATTTATGGTAAAAATGACATTTTACACAAACAATCTTCTCACTTCTCACTTTCTATTCAACCAAACGAGAGGAGAGAGTTTCTACATCATTCTTTCTCTTCTCTGTCTATCATACCAAACAACCAACCAAATCTACTCTATTCCACACCTCTTTCTCTCTACTCATCTTCTCTCTTTTCTCTTTCTCTTCTCAACCAAACAAAGTCTTAGAATACCGGGAACAGCCATATACATCCAGATGCAATTAAGTCCGATCAAATAAATGGAGGCAAAACAGATTGCTCAGATGCATAGTGATGAAATCAATTTGCACATACACAGCACAACAAGAAGAATCGCCGAAACACAAAGCCCTGGCATATAATAGGATCCAAATAAAATAGAAATCTTGCCTCTTTAGTTGTCAATATGTTTGCACCCTTAATATCCCGATGGATAACACCTTGCTCGTGCAGATAAACCAAGCCTTCCAACACCTTTCTCATCATAAAATACTTTTAGTATAGAATTAAAAAATAACCAGGCCAGGAAAAGCAACAACGGACACTCTTACACAAACAAACCTGGGCAATATAAACAGCAACCAATGATTCTGGAAAGGGTCCAAATTTATTTGGCTTGATAATATTTGCAAGTGAGCCATTCTCCACATACCTACAAATTTGCGAGCATGTAGCAAAATCCATTAACTATAAATACCCTTCAAATGATGCTATAACAGCGCAAAAGAGTTGAATTCACTTACTCAAGAATTATGTGCAGGTGACTCTTTGTCTTTAAGGATCCAAGATACTTTACAATGTTTTTGTGGTTCAAATTCTGTAAAATATTAATCATTTCAAAAACATGAATGATGAATCGTATAGTAAGTCAATACCAATTATACAGGTGTTAAAAATCTCAAGCTTTTAAGCTAATTTAGTTCAAATGAGAGAGGAGAGAGGAGGAGGAGGAGGAGGAGAGAAGAGGGGAGTGATTTCAATTTTTATGATGATTGGATAGTAGGAGACGAGGGGAGGGGAAGGGAAGGGAAAATTCATGATTCTCTTCTTGTTTAGTTCATGAGGGGAGGGGAGGGATATCAAAACAAATTTACTTTCATTGCCCCTGCTTCCAAAATAGAATTTTTGATTTCAGAATATGAGGATTAATCTTTTAGTCACACAATTCATCTCCCCTCTAAATCCCCCAAAATTGGAGGAAAGCCAAAATTAAGTTAGGACTTAGGAGGGTTGTGGCCCCCTTAATCCCCCCCCCCTCTCCCCTCCTAAAGTTTTAACCAATAGCCTTACAAAAATGGAACACTTACAGACTTACTACCACGACAGATATTAACCAGATGAGATTTCAATTGATAATATAGTGCAAATCCAACATTGAGGAAAAGAAATACCTTTAACAAATCAATCTCTTGCTGGAACATTTAGGCATCACATGACAGTACAGCCACAAGTAAAAGAGCATCAGTAGATAGATAGATAGATAGATAGATATAATGTATTATGAAAGCAAAGCAACAAGCTTTCACGTTTATAATTACTAGCGAACATAAAATAGAAAATTGGAAATGAAAACAGATGGTTTTAAGACACATTCTATACCATAATGATGTTAAGATCCTCCTGAGCAATATTCTCCAAAGAAACTTGCTTAATTGCAACAAAATCTCCATTCTCCAGGTCCAAACCTTTGTACACTCGACCATAAGCTCCTTTCCCAATCTCATCTCCCAGCATCTGCTCCGAATCTCACATGCAGGCAAAGCAATCAACCATTAAAATATGAGCCAATCCCATATGAAATTTGAAATATATAACCAAGACAAGATGAACCATAAAATCAAACATTTGCAGATAAAATTCAACAACTACAGCATATATATAATCCTCTCAGTACACTCCCTATGCGAACCCTAAAAAATTAACTAAAACACGTAAGCAATGATAAAAAAGAATCAAAAACATCTAACAACCTAAGCAACTAGCAACTGCCACCATCAAGCACCATCCCCCCACATCTGGCCCTTGCCCAGCATACAGACCTTGTTTTAACCTCATCTTTGCAACCACCATCACTATATCATTTTTCCACCTCCCACCACCCCACATTACCCCTTCACCCCAACCCAACCCAATGCCGCGCTATCAGCTACACCACACCATCACCCTGAATTGACTAACCTTACTACCATCCACATTTCCTAGTACACAACCACTGCATGTCAAGTCTCAACTTCTACAGTAGCAGCCTCGCCTTAACTATAATCATCATCATTTCTTAGCTTCTAATAAATCACCCTAAGTTTCTTAAACAACATAAACCTAAAGCTTCCACTAATCAGAATTTTTCCAGTGCACAATTCAAGAGTCTAGAGAGCGATAATTCAGCAAATTGGACTCAAACAAAGCAATTAACTGTAACATTTCAAGCAGCATTTCTTCGTTTTCTTCTCAATTATTCAAATTAATCACGAAACCGTTGAGATCAACAGAGAATGAGAGTGGAAGAGGGAAAAATGGGCGTACATATTTGTTATCGAGCGTCTTCGATTTGGTGAACGCAGACGACGTCGACTGGCGCGACATCTCTGCGGTGGTGGTGGTGGTGCGGCGGAGATCGGAGAAAGCAAACCCTAGCAGAGATGACGACGGAGGAAGCCACGCATGGCAAAGGAATTGAGAATTGACGCCGGAGAAGAGAACGCACGTTAATTAATTAATTAATTAATGAGAATGTATATATATATATATATATACACATAAACTGATAATTTAAAATGAAATGAAGAAGAAGAAGGAGATGATGAAGAAGAAAAAGGAAATATATATATCTGTCTATCTATATCTATATCTATCTATCTATCTTTTATATCTCTCCATAGGGCACATTAAATATTATTTCACTCAAACAAAAGAAAAACACATCACTAACCTTTTCCTATATAACTATATAAATTAGTCATAAAGCTCATTTAGAATGTGTACTTCACATAGTGTGTGTTGAGGTATTTGCTTTGATTTTTTCAAATGCTCAAAGTTTGAGTCATTTTGCAAGTACTTATAATGTATTTTTCAATGATTAGTTTAGTTTACCAGTTTGATATTGATTTTCCATCTTGATTTTCTCATAATTTTTTTCTTTGTTTTCATCCCACTTTTTCATGAACAAGAATCTCAAGGACCCGTCTTTCTTCAGCACGAAGTTAGTTGATCGAGAAAGCAAGGACTCATATAGAGAAAGGCCATGAGTAGATCGAAAAGGCCTCGCGAAGTCGGTAATCCTTTGTCCAGGCTCCTCTTGAACTGAAGAAGAAATAAAAAAATCTTTGTTAGTCTTTCATCTTTCTCCTATGCATCTATCTATCAATATCTATAACTATATATTATAGGGGTTGATGTTCTTCAACATCATCGTCCATCCGGTAAGATCTTCATTTTTCTTTTCCTTTTCTCTCTCACTTTTGAATTATTTATTATGATTTCAACATCATTTCTTCTTCACATTTGTTCTGTCTCAACATGTCTTCTTTTTCCATTCATTCTTCTCATTCCTCATTTTTCACTACGGTAAGAGATTCAGTGTTTATTCGTAATATGTATGTTGATATCACTAATTCAATCGGTGAAAGTTACCCATTTTATGTCACTTTCGTCATTGATGCATGTTTTGATAATTTAATCTTTAGTTGATGTAAGTTTCTTGAATTTTTTCCATTATTTTATTATCAACTTAATCAATCAAATGATTGTCCTTTCTTCTAATGTAGTTCAATGGAATCTATGTTATCCTCTTACATTTAACTGATTTCGTTTCCATTTTTTTCTTGCAAGTTTTGCAGCTAATGTTTCCGTTCTTCCAATGTATATACTATCTTGAAAACATGTAAGTTTCTTGCATTTTTTTTACTTTGTATTGTTTCATTGTCGAATTGGTCGATCAATGAGAGACATCTTTATTTTATTTAACAATTTTATGTGGTGTTGTCATCTTCATCGAGGTTCTTCTCTTCTAATACATTAAGTTTATTTCTACTTATGGCATTTTTAGGTGCCACTTACACTATGAATGTGGTCACTAATTTTACATTATTTTTTCAATTTTTGATTTTGTTATGCCTTCTTATTCCTTTTATCTATCAACACTATTTAATGAGGGTACTTAATTTTTGTTTATCTTTCTATTGAAATCAAATCCTTAATATTTTTTTAAAGAAATTGAAGGAATAATGAAATTCAAGTTAAATTATTTAAATTGTCCTTCAATTAACCATGACTCATGAATATATTTTTTACCGTGGATATTTTTGTAATTGTGTAGATTTATTTTATGGGAGACCAATCATGATCGTTCGTTGGTTTTCATCTTGAACGTTCTTTGTAACCTTAATAAAAAAACCAATTAGGAGTTAGATAGAAATTGTAAATTTCAAGAATGAATTTAAAATGTCAATTCAAAGTGTCAATACATCATTAAAAACAAAGAACTAAATCCATGAGGCAAAAAAAAAAAATTCCCTGCCCAACTTTATAAAACATGTGTAACATTTACATAAATTTAATTAATATCTAAAAAAACATTATAATATGACGAGTGGAAAATAAAAAGAATTAACAAATTAAAAAAATAATCTCATTTTTAAACTTAACAAAAGGAAAATTTCATAGAATTGTACTTCATTTATGTTCGCGGATAAACACACATAAAATACATATTTTTTTACATATCTATTAATTTAAATTATAAAAAAAGTAACAGTTACAAATTATGAATTTGAAAAGTAAAAAAATGAAAAATATATCAAAATTTTATTAAAATTAATCTTAAAATTTAATATTGTGAAGGCTTTAGAAATTTACATATCTATTGATTACAGTATATATTAATAATGGTTAATATTATGCATTAATATCATTTAGGAGTTACGTAGAAGCTCAAAAGGTAAAAATATTAAAGATTGAATTTAAATCAAATTTTAAAGTGCTTAATCATGACACAATTCAACATTTAAATTCATGAGGTAAAAACTTTTCCACTTCTACAAGTCCATTTACATGTGCTTACTATTATACATAATTCATAAAATTAAAATATATTCTTAACGTGGTACTTCCTTTTATTTGTGAATTAAAAAATAAAATTGAACAATAAGTTAATCTCAAATTTTAATTTAAAATTAAAAATATAGATTGAAATGATTATGAAATTCATCTAAACAATATATATTGGCTACACATCATTATCATAAACATAAATAAGTATTCTTTGCTTTACTCACAAAAAAAAGGACGGTTACATATTATGAATTAATGTCAATAAGTAGTTATATAGAAGTTGAGAAGTTTATAACTTTCAAGATTGTATTTAAATCTTACATGAAAGTATCAAATCATGACACCAAATTTAAGGATTAAGTCCAAGGGGCAAAAGTCATTTCACTTTTACATCTTCATTTCCATTTGCATCCTATATAAATGACTGAGATTGTTCATCCATCTCAATGTACGTATAAACTTCGTGCTCTTTGAAAAAATTTCTCTCATATAAATTATTTATCAATTCAATATCTTCATTAAAATTTGACATTATTTCCAAGCCTCTACAAGCCTTCAACAAATTAATATTACTAATGGTATGTTTCAAATAAAAAATCATCAAATTAAAATTTAGTTATATAGTGTCAGAATTCAATTAATTATATTATTTTTGTATATAAAGATTTGTAGGAAATACGAGAGGGGATCAAAACACACAAGTGCGTCTCTCTTATATAAAGTCTTAAGAGAAAGTAGTTTGAAAAATTGACAGATATAGTAGTCATGAATGTTTTTTTATCATGTATATCTCTCTAACTGTGTAGATTTTTTTATAGGAGACTTCATTAGTTTTCATCTTTGTTGTTCTTTGTAACCTTTTAAGTGTTATATAAAAAAACTGTTAGGATTTAAATAGAAATTAAGAAATTTGTAACCTTCAAAAATGAATTTAAACCTCACTTCAAAGTGTCTAATCATAAAAAAAAGAAATTAAATTCAAGAGACAAAAAAACTTTTCACATCCATAACTCCATATAACATGTGCAATATTTACATATATTTCAAAAAAAAAAACAGTGTTTCATATTATGCATCAATATCATTTAATAATCATAGACCAAATAAAAAAATCATATTTTTATGAGTTTAAAATAAATAAAAAACGATCCAATAAAAAGTAAACAATGTCATTTTAAAATAAAATAAAAACAATTCTTATAATGGTGTTTTACTTTGCAAGATAGAAACTTACTATGTAACGTAGAAATGAGTGCATTTAAAACAAAGATTATATACAAACAACATTATTTATAATGCAATAGTTTTATTACACTATCATTTATAATGTTGTAGATTTAAAACTTACTTAGGAGCAAATAAAAGTTTATGTATTTGCAAAAAAAACCACTTTATTGCAGAGCAACAACATGCCATTAGACGACTTCCCCTGAATGACTCAAACTGAGAACTTTTATTTGGAGAGAACAGAGAGAACTTTTATTTGGAGAACATTAACAACAGTTATAAGATCAAAACACGAAGAACCCATTACTCACAAGCATTATTTTGAAGTTGTAGACTGAATACCCGGAGATATTATAATATTTACTAATAAGCACAGTTTCAACCAACCTTTTGGAGGAGAAGTTGTTGTTGTGGAATGACAAGAACAACTGAAAGTTTCAACACAAATTTCAACAAAATATTAATTCAAAACAAAAATATGGACGCATATTGTATCAAAATTGACTTTCACCACATCTGGAGGATGTCGAGCACGTGCCGGGAAGGAAGCTCCCTGGAGGTTTTGGCGCATATGAGGTATTTGTTGTCACCAAATATGGACACAATGCAGTAGCATGTCACAACAAAAAAGCTCAATGTGACGAAACATATTATTTGGATCCTCCCGAATAGTGTAGAAAAAAGACATGAGAATACCTGCACTACAGTGGCGGAATGTAACGCCCCAATTTCTCAACTGAGGAGTCACATTAGTAACCTAACAAGTCTAAGGACTATTCTGTAATCCTAAGAAAACACAATATATTTTTTTCTTTTTGAAGCAACTGAACATAATTGAATATATAACATAGACTTTATTCAACAACCCATTCCCGACATAATAATAATAGTGTCTTACATCATCATGAACAAGTTTCCAAAATAAGTACGCTCACTTAGACAAGTGACGAAAATAAGGTTTGACAACAGAGTTTTCATAAGGAAAAAGAAACTCAGACATAGTCCACCAAAAAGGGAGAAGCAACTGCTTCATCCACCTCTACTCGACCGCCCACGATCACGGTCTCCAACTTGAACAACTAAGCTTCAGCGGAAGGCTCTCCATCGCCTAATAGCGTTAAGCGCCCAAACAACAAGTAGCAAATAGAAAGGGTTAACTCCATACAATGACCATGTATGAAAGAGAAAATCATGCTATTCAAATTTAACTACCTATCATGGTAAATGAACCAACAACATAACTAAACTCATTTATCAACAACCTAACATATAACATCAATTCGGATATCGGCAACCTAACATATAACATCAAATCAGATATCAATAAACTAATAACTAAAATCCAACAACATAGGGTTAGGTGTTAGTTCCCTATAATGCAACTATATGCTTCTACCAAAATGGATCGATCAGCAACGTCTCTCAAGACGGGACAATCACGCGGGACCACACCCACCTCATTGCCACTTAACGCCACTCCGGACGGGACAATCGCGTGGGACCACACCCACCCCATCGCCACTTTAGAACATCTCGAAAGATGGGACAATCCCGCGGGACCACACCCACCTCATTGCCACTTTATAACGCCCCGAAAGACGGGACAATCACGTGGGACCATACCCACCTCATCGCCACTTAAGGACCAAAGCCTATATGCCAAGTCAGTCAACAACAATGCCCAAACCAATGATTAATTCGGAGTAACCACATGTTATTCCTATTATCAACGAACATAACTCAATTCAATTGCATACCAACACAGTTCAATGACAGAAACCAGTAAACGGCCGAAGCCTCTCAGAAAACGGAGACACACGTCTCAATAAGTTTACTCGGCCGAAGCCTTCAGAAAACATTTGGCACAAGCCTCAGAAACAGTCAATATAAGCAAGCATACAACATTGCAAGCATAATAATCATAATCCAATGCCAATCAATATAAACATCTTCATCTCAAACGCATGCAGTGCGATAAAAGCAGGCAAGACTCAAAGACGCTCTAAAACTGAGTTACCCTTACCTTCGTGAGTAGAAGTTGGGCATGGAAGTTGTGAACCTAGAACAAGGAAACACAATCATCAACACAAGCTTCACTAGGAGCAACACGATCTACTAATACTAATCGAAATCGTAAAGAAAGCCTCTAAAGCTTCAGAGTTCCTATTTAGGCACAAATTGACAACGGAGACTTCGTTCGCTAAAACGAGCATAACTCGAGCTACAGAACTCAGAATGACACGAAACCGGCGCCAAAATTTCGACAATTGAAAGAGCTACGCAATGGCTCAGGTCATAGAGACCCAAAAATTATTTTTGGACACGGTACCCTAAGCAATAGGTTTCGGCCACTATGTAAAATAGGGTTCCCGAACTTTTCCTTCGATCTAAATCGATTTCTAGGTATTCTTAGGCGATATCTAGGCCAGGGAAACTCTCAGAAAAATTATCGGATCGAAAACTGTCACAGGGGTATTTTGGTCAATATTTTTAGCTCGGAAACTCAAAATCAGAATTTCGAAAAACAAATTAGATGGGGTCGACACCAACGACGATTATGACGACTAATCCTACTAACGCTAAGCTCAGTCGAGAGTTTTAAGCCCAAAGGACGGAACTTTAGCCAAAAATGGGTATTTCCTACAGAAATGAATTCCAGCAGCATTTCGGCGACATTCGGCAAAATGTAATCCGCTAGAAGTACTCTTGGGTACGAAGAGAATATATTTAGACACTAAAATCAACCTATTTGGACAGTTTTACAAAAAGCTCAAAACTTGGAGCACAGAAAGACATAACAAAAAGCGACGGAATTTAAGATCAGAAGAAAGAAATAACATCAGTACCTCGAGGCCTACGCGTAGCAACGAACAGAACGACGATCAGGCAAGAACCGGAAAAAAACTCTTCCTCCTTTCTCCCTCAAGCTCACCCACAACCAACAAAGAAAATGAAAAGAAAAAGAAAAGAAAGACCAGAGAACGTGGTCTGCAGAAGAAGAAGAAAGAAAATGAAGGTGTGATTTTTTCTTAGTTTCTGAAGTCCTATATATAGGAAATTGAAAACGCGAGAAAATGATTATTTCGCGATTCCGATTTTTCCTACTGATTCCAACGTATTTTAGACACGATATTCTTCCCGCTGAATCTTCTAATTCTTCAAAGAAATATCAGTATGATTTTTGGTTTTCGAGGCTTGTTTTTAATGTTTACTGGCTTAAAATGCACTTTATGCACTTTTTGATTTTGACCTCGGATGCAGAAACTTCCTTCTGAAGAAAGATTTGGAACGTCGATTAGAGTGGGCCTACGCGTGTGGAATCTTCGTTTGAAGCTCCGAATAGAAAAAGTCTTCATTGTCGGGTGATTCTAGGATTTTGAAATACTAGGGTTTCAGTTTCGGCAAACTTCCGATGATTGGAATCGGACGTTCGTAGATCCTAGAGTTTCGCCTCGAAACGATTGTGATATATGGAAAAAGAGAAGTTCTAACATTTCTCTGAAGATTTTTGGACTAAATTCCTACAGTGTTCCAAGGGTGGAAGATTGTTGGAAATTTTATTACTATAGTGTTCCAAGGGTGGAACATAGTCTTTTCCTAAGGTTCTTATCCTAGGTTTAAGCGAATCGATCGTGCTATACCTTTTTATCGATTTTGATACAATCCTTAGACTTTTCCTGAACTTTCTCCTTCATAAATTTATTTCATCCGATAAACTCTTGTTCAGGTTTTTCCTTCGCGATACATCAAGCCTAATCGTAAATGGAAGTCTCTTCCACTTATTCTAAGCTTAAAACTTGGGTCTTACACGGAACTTCAACAAGATTTATGGGGGAGATCAAATAAATTTAAATATATAAACTAGTGCTTTTTTACCCGCGCGTTGCACGGGGAATATGTCTATTGTATTTGATACATCGATTCATATTTTAAATTATAAATATTTAAGATGTTAAGAATATAAGAATAATCATAATAAAGATGTAGATATTTAAAGAGCACAAATTTTGAAAAACACAGAAGTTAATAAACCAAAAACTTTAATTTTTGCATATGTGAGGTATAACTGAATTTTGTTTGTGAAGATGTATACTCGTGTTGCATAAAGGGTAATGTTTTTGTGTTTTAGATATATAACAATACATAAATATATAATTATTTTTTAAATTATTAAAAATACACTTAAGTTATAGAAAATGAATTTTATTTTTTTTTAACTCGTACAAATTTTCATTTTCATGTAAAATGTTTCTCCTCGTGAGATCTCGTAACTCTAATTTGTTAGCACTAATAAATTCAGGTCATAATTTTATAGTCCATATGTATTAATATTTTGTATTCCTCGTACTTTTCTTACTATCAAATTATTATAGTTATATACTTATATAAATATACACTCTTTAAATTTTGAAAATAATACTAAAGTTAATTATATTAAATTTATTCTATTAAAATAATATCAATTAATTAGTTTAGAATATAATGATTGTATAAAAAAAGTATAATGATACTTTTTATATAAAACAAAATCTCACGTAGATAGCATTATAGTACTTTAAAATTAAAACATACAATTGAAAATTATACGCAAATACAAACAACAACCGCTTTTAGGTTTCAGAGCAGACTTAGATGCAAATCATCTTACTCAATGGATTCTCATTTATCAGAGAAACAAAATCTTATAAATTTCATAAATCAATATAGATTTAAAATTTTCAAATTAGCCAAGATAGATTTGTTTTGGAAATGAATTTTAGGTACAGAAATTTCTCCTCGTCATTTATACTCCCTCAGTCCCCTATTATAAGTCACTTTTTGTGAGTTTTTTTTGTCCCAAAATATAAGTCACTTTACAATATCTATGCAACATTAATTTTTTCTCTCCATGTGTTACCCTTGTAGCATTTAAAGAATTTTCCTACTTTCCAATATTTTTCTTTATTATCGAGGTCACTTTAATTTATATCTACTCAAAAAACTTCCAAAACTTATTTTTTATTGGTGGAAGGGGGTTTTCAAGATAGTGGAACATTAATATGGAGAGAGAGGTAGATGAGATTCATTGAATTGATATACTTTTAAATGTGGTCAGTTTAGGAAAAAAGATACAAATTTATTGTAACTAACTAATTCTAACCACTTTTCTTAATCCTAGAGAATTAGGTAAAAGTGACTTATAATAGGGGACGGAGGGAGTAACTGAATGCATTCGGTTGGTATCTCATTTGATTTTATTTGAAATTTGACATAATATCAATCAATTAGTTTAGAATATAATGATTGTTTAAAAAAAATATAATGATACCTTTTATATAAAACAAAATCTCACGTAGGTAGCATTATTGTAATTTAAAATTAAAACATATAAATTGAAAATTAAACCCAAATACAAACAGCAATAGCTTTTAGATTTCAGAGTAGCTTTAGATGCAAATCATCTTACTAAATGGATACTCATTTATCAGAGAAATAAAGAAGTTAACTGTATAGAGAAATCCTTGAGGTTTTACAAAATCTCACGTTACATAAATAAATCTCTAAAGTTAAAAAGAAGATTTTACAATGATAGTTTTTATATAAAACAAAATCTCACGTTACATATACATAAAAAAATCTCTATAATTAAAAATAAGATTTTAAAATTAATAATGATTGCATTCACATTAATAATGGTTGATTTGCCGGAGTAATATCCTTTCACCCTCCATAAATGTACATCAAACCTTATATGCAGTAACATATGAGCTCTAGTCCGCAGTTAATGAGAAACTCTGCCAAATTCACCTAGCAACCATCAAATCTCTGCGTGTCCATGGTAGCTCTGTGGTCCCTCAGCACTAGATCAGCTCCATTTTCCTGGAATTCACAATAAATAAAAATATGACAAATTAAGAAAAAATCAAGAATTAAAGTACCTAAATCCTAATCAAATCTAAAATTTAAAAATGTACTAATTAAATATATATAAAAACTCTCAAAATCTAGCAAATTACAATAAAAACTTATAAAATCATAAATTAAATAAAGACCTAAAATTCAATAAAGACACCATAAAAATTAATTAATACTCTCAAAATAAAATAAAAGATTCAAGCTAAAATCAAGAAATAAACAACTTAAATCTTAATCAAATCTAAAATTTAAAACGGTACTAATTAAAGATAGATAAAAACTACCAAAGTCTAGCAAATCACAATAAAAACTCATAAAACCCTGAATTAAATAAAAATCTGAAAATTCAATAAAAATACGATAAAAATTAATTAACACTCTTAAGGGAATATGTAACTATATGGTTTAGAACTTATGAAAGGTGCTGGTAGACTGGCGGTATGTTTTTCACGGGAATTGAAAACCTTTTACCATGTACATTATGAGAGGGAAGGTAACGTTTGGCACAAAGAAAACTTATATAAGAACAGAGAGGGAAATATTGAATGGTGACATATTAACCATGTAATCAATATTTTAATTGTAAACATAAACGGGATGCCAATCATAAATAGATAAATATTTTTAATTTAAATTCACTTTAAATCCTTTGAAATATTAATAAAATATACAACAAAAAGTTCATATGCAAACAAATAAATGTTCTCAAGATTTAGCTTAAGCAAATAAGGGACCATAAAATTCTAGAGAAAATTCACCATTCCAGAAAAAAAAAATGCAATTCAATAAAAATACGATAAAAATTAATTAACACTCTTAAGGGAATATGTAACTATATGGTTTAGAACTTATGAAAGGTGCTGGTAGACTGGCGGTATGTTTTTCACGGGAATTGAAAACCTTTTACCATGTACATTATGAGAGGGAAGGTAACGTTTGGCACAAAGAAAACTTATATAAGAACAGAGAGGGAAATATTGAATGGTAACATATTAACCATAATCAATATTTTAATTGTAAACATAAACGGGATGCCAATCATAAATAGATAAATATTTTTAATTTAAATTAACTTTAAATCCTTTGAAATATTAATAAAATATACAACAAAAAGTTTATATGCAAACAAATAAATGTTCTCAAGATTTAGCTTAAGCAAATAAGGGACCATAAAATTCTAGAGAAAATTCACCATTCCAGAAAAAAAAAATGCAACCTAGCAATAGGATTTGGCAATTCCAAATTAACACTAACCTATATGTATTCAGTTGTAGAAGAATCCCACCAAAACTATGAAAAAATCTAAATTGCAAGGTGAAATGAATCACACTACTTTTTCACATACCTCGATTAATTAAAAAATATATATTTTCTATTGTTTTATATGCACAATATTTTTTTTATTGATCTCAAGTTAATTATATTCTCATAAAAAATACCTTTTTAAATTTTAGATTTGATTAGGATTTAGATTTTTTATTTCTTGATTTTATCTTAATTTATTTTTGATTTATTTCTAGAGTATTAATTAAATTTTATGGTATTTTTAGTGAATTTTTCTGATTTTTATTTTATATGCACAATATTTTTTTTTATTATTCTCACCTTGCTTATGTTAGTCACTAAGACTATGTTTGTATAAATGTTCACATACATTCAAATGCACCTATATCTCAATCTTTGTTAGTAGTACATGCCTCAAATTAAAGTACGTACTTATGGTCATTAACCTTAAGATTTGGATAACACACTGCAGTAAGATCTGGTTAGCCTAATTCATAAGCTTACAACATCAAAGAAACTTTTAACCCCCCCTTAAAAAGTGAGAACAGATGGAAAACAATTCACCTTTCATGACCAGTGAGAACAGATAAATGTTGAAATAACATACATAACAATGAAAAAAAAATAAATTGGATGTTCATCTATCAATGTTAATTTTTTTTATCAACAAACACATTAATACATGAACATTACAAAACAATAATAATGAAACATAGAATGGGTTAAAACATGCTTTGGCAAACAAAAGACACTTCTAGAACTACATGAAAGAATCATTAAAATTGAAGAAGAAGGACTACCAGATATATGCGGAAAATGATATGCCTTTGACTTTTGAGTGATAACAATTCTTAGTCTACAAAGTCACAAAGCATTGTTTTTTACATACCAGAAACTATCTAACAAAGATACATAAAAACAAACAACCTAAATCCTAATCAAATCTAAAATTTAAAATGGTACTAAATAAATATACATAAAAACTATCAAAATCTAGCAAATCACAATAAAAATTCATAAAATTCTGAATTAATTAAAAATCCGAAAATTCAATAAAAATACCATAAAAATTAATTAATGCTCTAAAAATAAATTAAAAATAAATTAAGATTAAATCAAGAAATAAACAACCTAAATCCTAATCAAATCTAAAATTTAATGTGGCAAATAGGGCCAAGGTGGAAAAGCTGATGTGTAAATAAAATGAGAATTAATAGGTGGAAAAGCTGACGTGTAAATAATTAAGTGAGAATTAATCTCGGAGCGACACGTCACTAACTTGGCCTGTGAGAGCGACACATCATGCTAGAAGTTCTTCTTTTCTAATATATATAGATTTTGAAATATTTTGTTAACAATGAAAAAAATATTTCATAGAAAATCATATAAAGTGTTTTAATTTATATATTGATATATGAAATTATATACTAAAATCAAAATCACATAAAGTGTTGCTAAGCATAATGACATAACTAAATTTTCTTACATAAAGTAGCATAATCAAAGCCCAAGTTAAAAAAATTGGTGCTGTGATGTTGACATAAGTTTTATATTTTTTTCTTGTGTATTAAATTGCTCTCACAATTTAAACCCGTGTGTGGTGAAGGTTAAATATATTTTTAAAAGTGGGGCTTCTAAGAATCAAACACTCAATATATAATTTAAACAATAACTTTTTACCACTGCAACTGACACTTATTAGGTATTATATATGTGATTTTACATAGTATAATAAATATCCTATATACTAAAATATTTTTTTGCCAAATCTCTGACGGAGCTACGGCTCCCCTATGTCAACCATAAGGTCCGCCACTGCTGCACTACCAACATCAGCCAAAGTAAAAAAAAAACATATAAAATCCTGCATATAGGTAATACAATCCAATATATATATTACCAAAGCAACACACAAACGACAAACGACAAGGGTTTTTGTTTTTTGATAAGCCAAATTTGTATTGTAAAGAAGTACAAAACAAGACAAGTTAAAAGTATGTGTTATGTCGTCTTAGGGGAGACAAGACACCACAGACACATTAAATCTATTATCATGCTACAACCAAACAAAAAAAACACATCTATCAAAAAAAATTCTAATATAAAAATAATATATTAATACGAAAATATATTTTAGAAAATAACGTAAAAATCATAAAAACCCACAAAATAAATTAAAATGAATATCCCTGTGCATCGCACGGGTAAAAGCACTAGTATTTCAATAAAATAGAAGTATGTTAAAGTGCACAATGGTCAAAATGGAATGTCTTAATTCCTCTTTCTCTTTGCTAGCTAGCTGGCATTGTGTTGTCAAGGATATTTTTTCTATTTCTAAAAAAAAAAATACTTTTTATGTTTAAAAAAGCAAAGGAAATTAAGAATAAGGATTTTTTTTTTTAATTTTACAGTTGTATCCAATCAATCTTAAGGATAAGATTATTAATCAATTATGGATAGTTTTTACTTTTTTCCCTTATACATGTGTAATAGTTGTTATTATTTTAAGACATTCATGTTGTTTTCATAGATTTGGACAAAGCTTATGGAAAGAGTATTAAGAGAGGTTTTATGGAAAGCTCTAGTGAAGAAATGAGTTTTGGATTATCCATATTAAAGCAATCTAAAATGTAGATAAACGGAAATTTTGTGATTTATGGCAAATATCGGGATGGATAAATTTTGCTTAAATAGAAATAAAAACAAAATATATGAAATGCAAGTTTAGAAAGAAAAACAACAAATCTAATTTAAAGCTGTACTCATTAAAAACGTTTATCATGATTTGATGTTATTAAACTCTAAATAATTTGTATTTTATCCTTTAAATTTTTTATTGAATAAAAATATAGAAGTTTATAATTAACCATCACTTTATTATTATTATTATTTTAAATAAAGCCAACGCTTTTATAAAATATTTATATCATTTTCTCTTTAAAAAAAAATGTATTCTCTTTGTGGACTTTTATTTGTCCAAAAATAAATATAAAAAATATAAGACTTATATTGATAAAAAAAATTATACGTTAATTTTTAATTTCTATTTTCAAAATTAAATATAACAAATGATGAATTACAGGTGTGTGCACCTTAATGTAAACAAAATTTGCACAGTTATTCAATTAAATTCTGCCACATCATAAAATATGACTTTATTTAAATTAAAATGTTAATGTAAAACTATTTTACATCGTGTACATATCCATTAAACTCATAAATGTTAAGAAAATATATATTTTACCAAATAGATTTTAGCTGAATAAATATAAAATAAAATAAAAACACCAACCAACTTCTACTCTTCTTTAAAAGCTTTTATTCTGATGCCTTGCCTTACGTGGACGGGGGAATGAGTTTGGCTCAGGTATGGTTGTCCGAGATCATGAGGGGCTTGTGCTCGCTTCTGCTGCAGATTTTTCAGGTTTGGCACTGTCGCCAGTTGTGGCGGAGGCTTTGGCATTTCGATGGGCGATTATGTTGGCCACAAAGTTTGGTTGTCGCACCATTTGTTTTGAGACGACTTGTCTTCAATTATTTCAGCGGTGGAAGAAACCCCAGATGGTGGTTCCTATTTGTCTTCTATTATTAGAGATTGTACTTTGCTTTGTCGTTGTTTTGATTCGATGTCTTTAACCTTTGTGCGCCATCCAAGCAAATACTGTTGCAAATTTTTGGCCAAAAATACCTCCTCTTTCGCCGGGCTAGTGTGGAAGTTGTTCGTATTGTAACTGCGGACCTTTTGACTTCAATGCCAATTTATGCCTAATATAATGCAGATTTCCTTTAAAAAAATATTTGAAGATTCACACTATTTTAAATTTGGACCTAAGTAGACCCCCCCCCCCAAAAAAAAGAGCGCATAATGCTAACACTTTGATTATGTGACGGGTATAAACTATAAAGCAAGCAAAAATTAAGGGGTTGTCTAAATGACCCATGATAAAGTTTGAGCTAAATAACCCATCATCCAATTACATTGGAGATAAGTGAGTTAGAATTTCTATATTTTATTTATTAATTTATTTCCAACTCATTGCACTTTTGGTCCCTCAAACCGTTAGATTTTGGATGAAAAATATTAAAGGGACCAACATAGGGTAACTTCGGGGATACTTTTTGCTAATTCCTTAGTTGGGGGACGGTTTTCTCAGAAAGAGCAAAGTTGGGGACCAAAAGCGCAATTAAGCCTAATATTTATATATGTGAAAAATATATTATTTTTTTTTTCAAAATAAAAAATATATTATGTTAACTTCAATTTTAATGAGTATTTTAAGTATTAGAAGATTTGTTTATAATCGAAATAAAATGAATTATACTTTGATTTGTTTTATCAATTATTTCCTCATGTGTTTTTTTATTGTAAATGGATTGATTTATAATTTTTTTTATTCAAGAAAAAATTGTACATTGATCCTAGGAACACTAACTATACAAAGAAATATATCAATGTATACCTTTTTCATAAAATTCACTGGTTCATCGAGATTGGAGGATTTCGTTGGCTTAGGTTGATCGTGATAGGAACGCATCAGCGGATTGGCTTGCTCGTCAAGGGATGCTTTCTCCCATTCCTGACTCTTTACTTGTTTTGAATCCCCTCCTTCATAGCTTCAAGTTCTGTTGTTGAAGGATTCTCTAGGTGTTCCATAATTTGTTTGTTTATGTTGTTAATTTTCTGAAGCATAAAAAATGAGCTTGATTTTATTGAATTAAACATGCTGACTTGTGATTTTATTCTAATCATTCTAGATTTACCAAACACACAATACAAAGAATATTATAGGACTATATATTTTGTTATGATCAGTGGGTTCTGTTCAGTTTTGTTACAATTCTGTTTCCATATAGAGTGAGAATAAGAGCGGGGGAATTAATTAGGTTGGGATTAGGATAGAGAATTTCATAATATAAAAAAAGTAAATCTTAAGAAGATAAAAAGATTTATATATATTTTTTTGTCTATATCGGAAAATATAAAAGGATTTATGTAGAAAACAATAAGATTTGCAAAACAAAAAGATTATCTTAAAATTTTAGGATTATTTATGCATTGCACTGGATTAATTCCTTGCTATTTAATATCCTTTAAAATTCTAAAACCTAACCTATAGCATCGCTGCTGCAACAACATGGAACCGCCACAGTTTCTCCCTGAAGAACTCCGGCTAGAAATCTTGTCATGGCTTCCGGTGAAATCTCTGGTGCGATTCAGGTGTGTGTCTAAGTCATGGAAGTCTATCATCTCCGATTCTCAATTCATCAAACTCCACCTTCATCGATCATCTTCTACAACAAGAAACACAGATTTCGCCTACCTCCAATCACTGATAACTTCGCCACGGAAAAGCCGTTCAGCCTCCACTATAGCAATCCCCGATGACTACGACTTCTGTGGAACCTGCAACGGGTTGGTTTGTTTGCATTCATCCAAATACGACCGTAAAGATAAATACACCTCTCATGTCCGTTTATGGAACCCAGCTATGAGGTCAATGTCTCAACGTTCGCCACCTCTATATTTGCCCATCGTCTACGACAGCTATTTTGGGTTTGATTATGATTCTTCAACTGACACCTACAAGGTGGTGGCAGTGGCAGTGGCGCTCTCTTGGGACACATTGGAGACAATGGTGAATGTTTACAACATAGGCGATGATACTTGTTGGAGAACAATTCCAGTTTCCCATCTTCCCTCTATGTATCTTAAAGATGATGATGCAGTTTATGTGAATAACACTCTTAATCGGTTAGCAATTCTACCAAATGTTGAAGATCGTGACCGGTGCACAATTTTGTCATTTGATTTTGGGAAAGAAAGTTGTGCACAACTACCATTGCCTTATTGTCCTCAAAGTAGATATGACTTCTACCGCACTTGGCCAACTCTTGGGGTTTTGAGAGATTGCTTATGTATTTGTCAAAAAGACAAGAATATGCATTTTGTGGTTTGGCAAATGAAAGAATTTGGACTGTACAAGTCTTGGACTCTCTTGTTTAACATTGCTGGCTATGCATATGATATTCCCTGTCGCTTTTTTGCAATGTACATGTCTGAGAATGGCGATGCCTTGTTGTTGTCAAAATTGGCTGTGTCCCAACCCCAAGCGGTTCTCTATACCCAGAAAGACAATAAATTAGAAGTCACAGATGTTGCTAACTACATCTTTAATTGCTATGCCATGAATTACATTGAAAGTTTGGTTCCACCTTGTTGAAAATAAGTTAGTTATCACCATTAGACCACTTTCTTCTTAAATCATGTACTTTCTTCTTAAATCATGTATCGTTTTCAAATCTTCATTGGGAGAGATAAATACTGCTCAATAGACTATCTAAGTGCTTTTAGTGGTGCATTATGGGTTTATGACTAATTAGCATCTTAGCCTGTGTGCACTGCACGGTAAAAATAATATAGACCAAATTCTATGATCCTTGTTCTGGATTGCAACTACTTCAATGAAATCAGTTTTCTTTCTTTCTTCTTCAATCTTCAATGTTTGTTTGTATCAATTTGTTTTGTTTTTATCCAGATTCACATGTAAATTTAATTTCAGAGACTGTTACAGTGAAGGTTGAAGTATTTATAGGTCATGCGGGCAAGTTGAGGAGATAGTCTTAGGTTGTATTTTTTATACTATAGTATATGTTTGGTTGTATACGTTTTGGTTGTCTAAATTGTGTTAACTATACAGGTTAGGAAATGAAGCATCTATTTGGAGTTCATTTAAACAAGTGAACCATGATGAAGTTCTGAAACATCATCAGTTACAACTACCTTATTATTTGGTTCAATAAAACTATAATAGCTTGTAATATTTTCCTTGTATAAAGACTTTCAAACCAAATGACATCTTAATATGGTGTAAATGTGAATGGTCAGCAGCGCTTTTCTGGTTGCAAAATTTTGTGATGCTATTTGGTTTGACCATATTCTTTATTTACAATTAAGTATGGCTAAAACAAATAAGCATACCAAGTTTCCTTGACAGAACCCTGCAGTTTTAGCCATGCTTAATGATGAGAACATAGTAGGCTGTCATATTCACATCACTTAATAACATGGTTTTGTTCTTAATGCAATTGGGGCAGATTGCATATGGTTATTACCCACTTCAGAGTGTTCGCTTTTCTAATGTTACTGTTTTTTAGTGAATTCATTTTCTCTCATTCATTGTTGAACTATTGTGCAATTTTTCTCTCTCAATCTAGGCCTGATACCTTACATGGTATCTGAGCTAGCACAATCCAATTCTGCTACAACTCTGCATAGCTTCTCTAATCCAATTTCTTTCAAACTCCATGAAGACAACTATCTTGCTTGGAAGCGTCAGGCACAGGCCACAGTCAAAGGTTACAAGATTATCAGATTGGAGAATAATCTTTTGAAGAAGAAACTTCAGAGTTTGATTTATGGGAATGAATTGGCTCTTTCTTTGCTTCTCTCATCTATGATTTGTTTTTTCTGCAATCGTAGGGGTGAGCTGTGAAACTTCTCAACAGCTAATTCAGAATTAACATTTCTGAGTCTTCCATGAATTTCTCATTTTGATTACAATAACACATTCCTCCAACCAACCCAAGACTCATCTTAAAGGAGGAAACTGCATCCTACCCATTTTCTACTCTGCATTTGTACCAGCGAGAATTCAACAAGTAAATTTATATACCTGTTGATCCTCTAGAGAGGATAAACTACACTAACAACCAGAAGAGTTTCACAGCCTCCAATTGCTAGAGTTGTGTGCAAATTATCCTATTTCTTAAAAATTAAAAGACGACAAAATCCGAATATATGATTATTTTATTGATCAAAATCAATGACACATAATTTATTTTTTTCTGGGATCAATTTTGATTTTTTATTTATTTAAATTCTCCTTAAAAAAGTTGTGAAAAAACATATCTAAGCCAAGTAGAAAGTAGAAATTGAAAGAGCACTTAATGCCTAACACTTTGATAATATGACAGGTATAAACCAACCAACAAATTAATCATCACATTTTTCCATACTACCAAAAAAAACTCCAAATCAATTGTGTTTCTGAATATGTCTGCATGTAGCATCAAATTATAAGATCGAGCAAACAATTGCTTTTGTATCTATTGCAAAACAAGGTTTTAATTTAACCAAGGAAACTGCCCCATGCAGCTGATTTGTACTGCTTGCAAGTTTGTTCAGCTTCAACCTCTGAGTTTTGGAGCTGCTTATGACGAGTAATCTGAGTTTGAATTCTTGCTAGCTCAATTTCGGCACAGTGGAAAGAATTCCCACACACATAAACAGGGTCTTCAATCCTACATTTTGCTTCAAAATATAAACTATGTGCTGCTTGTTCTCGTAGATGAGGTATTTACTGCACATATGCAACATTAAAACGTATCTTTATAAAGATCTCAAGACATAATTTCAGTTTTTTTAGCACTTCAGAAATATAGTAGCAAGCTCCTCACACAAATTTCTTCTAATTTTAAAATTAATTATAATTTTTTTTAAAAAAAATTCACGATAACATATATATCATATATGACTCACATCATGTCAAAGCAAAGTCAACTTCGACGCTGGGTGGACATGGGAGGATGCAACTGGCTTTGGGTCTCGTGGCAAAGGCTCATGGTCATGGAGGTGAGTTTATGGTGGCGGCTACACAGTTAGAAGTCATAAGGCAGGAGCCATTAGTGGCCGAGGCAATGACTTTAAGGTGGTGTGAATTAGAGCGGGGGAATTAGGATAGTGAATTTCATAATTTTTTTTTTTTTTTTTTTGAAAGTAGTGAATTTCATAATATAAAAAAGTAAATCTTAAGAAGATCAAATAAAAGGATTTATATAGAAAACAAATAAAATTTGCAAAACAAAAAGATTATCTTAAAATTTTAGGATTATTTATGCATGGATTCCTTACTATTTAATATCGTTTAAAATTCTAAAACCTAACCTATAGCAACATGGAACCGCCACCGTTTCTCCCCGAAGAACTCCGGCTAGAAATCTTATCATGGCTTCCGGTGAAATCTCTAGTACGATTCAGGTGTGTGTCTCATTCATGGAAGTCTACCATCTCTGATTCTCAGTTCATCAAACTCCACCTTCACCGATCGTCTTCTACAAGAAAAGCAGATTTCGCCCACCTCCGATCACTGATAAATTCGCCATGGGAAAGCCGTTCAGCCACCACTGTAGCAGTCCCCGATGAGTACGACTTCGGTGGAACCTGCAACGGCTTGATTTGTTTGTTTACATTATTAAAATATGACATTGAAAATCATGAATTCTCCTACCTATTCCGTTTATGGAACCCAGCTACAAGGTCAATGTCTCAATATTCGCCACCTCTACGTTTCACCCGCCCTTGTTATTTTGGGTTT
The DNA here is from genome assembly GCF_012489685.1 of Lotus japonicus. NCBI lineage: Eukaryota > Viridiplantae > Streptophyta > Magnoliopsida > Fabales > Fabaceae > Lotus > Lotus japonicus. The sequence goes on along the minus strand of NC_080043.1, from coordinate 94,428,451 downwards.
GGTTATGATTCTTCAACTGACACCTACAAGGTGGTGGTAGTGACGCTCCAAAGGAATGGGGTGAGAACGGTGAATGTTTACAACAAAGGTGATACTTGTTGGAGAACAATTCAAGTTTCCCATCTTCCGTTTATGTATCCTCAAGGTCGTGTAGTTTATGTGAGCAACACCCTTAATTGGTTAGCAATTCGACCAGATGTTGATGAGAACGATCGTGCTCAACTTATCAACTCGTACACAATTTTGACATTTGATTTGGGGAAAGAAAATTGTGCACAACTATCATTGCCTTATTTTACTCGACTTAGCGTCAGATTTATACCAATTCTTGGGGTTTTGAGAGGTTGCCTATGTATTTCTCTTATGGACACGAAAATGTCTTTTATGATTTGGCAAATGAAGGAGTTTGGAGTGTGCGACTCTTGGACTATGTTGCTTAACATTACTCTCTCTGAAAGCATTTTTCAAAATATTAATCTTTGGCCCGATTTCGCAATGTACATGTCTAATAACGGTGATGCCCTATTGATATCAAAATCGTGTCAGACCGCACCCTATGCACTTCTCTATACCCAGAAAGAAAACAAATTAGAAGTCACAGGCATTGCTAACGACATCGTTGATTGCTATGCCCATAATTACATTGAAAGCTTGGTTCCACCTTGTTGAAAGTAAGTTATGTTTTAGTTATCTCCATTAGACCACTTTATTCTTAAATCGTGTATCCTTTGGAAATCTTCCTTAGGATTGATAAATACTGCTGAAGACTATGTAAATGCTTTTAGTGGTGGATTATTAGTTTATCAACAATTAGCATCTTAGCCCGTGTAGTTGAAATATGATAGACCATATTCCTATGATTCTTGTTCTGGATTGCAGCGCATTTGGTGTGCTTATTCAACTATCCTGCTTTGTTTTTTGTCCTATTTTGTGTCTTCTTTGATATGCTTCCCATTAAGCTTTGCATGTTTTTTTGTTGAGTTGCATTTGATGATAGGCTCTTAATCTATGATGTTGTATATATTGTTTGAATGGATGTATGCCTCTTCAGTTTTCCTTTGAACAGAGGTCCATCCTTTTCTGATTGGTTCTGTTTTCTTGCAGTGTTGTTTTGTTACGAATATATGTTCTTTATGTAATAAGGACAAGAGGCTAACAGTTAAGTCTGTAGTTAAAGTACGCTAATTAGTTTGAACTTTGAATTATGAAAACACATGTAAAACTTCTTACCTGGTTGATGAGTTTGAGGTGTTTTTTGTCTGGTAGAAACTTGCTTGGCACAAAAAGAGTGACAACAAGAGAAATGCTAGTAACACTCAGTTTCACACTATCTCTTTCATTTTGCCTCATTTTAACTCTTTCAACCTAGATACTTCGGCCTCAACTTGACATTATAACTTATCTGTGAATTATGAACTATCAAGAAATATAATCATTACAATCAAAAAAACTAATAGCTCACACAATTGTTGAAGTCAAGGAACAAAGTGTTTGGTTCAGTTATTTCATATTCTAAAGCATCAATATTATAGGTAACATTTGTTGTTCTTAGATATGGGTATGGGGTATCCATCAAGTTCCAGAGCTCCAATATTGTTGTTGCAAGATCTTGGAGCTGCCAGCCATAAGTTATTTAAACCAAAAACCAGAGGAAAGAACACTAAATTCTTAATACAAATGAACACTTTATTTCAATACAAATGAAAATATTTATTTTTAAATCATTCTTTCCCATTCCCATTCTCTACAATTTAACTTCCCTCAGTTCTTGTATAGCCATAGCCAATTGTCGTATAGTATTATTACTTACACTCTTAGGTCCTTCAATATAAGTCTCCCAAATTCCATTGATTGTCTGCTAAGTCTAACCAAAGAGAGTTTAAAGTATATAGGTGCTGCAAATTTCTAGCTGTCTGCATAAAAGTTCAAGTACACCTTCGTCCATTCTACTTTGTATCCAATACTTGCAATCTGGTCTTGATAGTGTCAAGGGGCATGGTCACAATTGTAGAGACCCCAGTAGCCACAACCGTACTTAACCCTTGGACAGTTAAAATTTCCTTTGAATCATGACTAAAACCACACCCATTAAGAAAATAACTTTCATCCCTTTTTTCATATATATGGACCAAGCACACCTTAGAGAGCCATGAGCCTATGAACCATAGTCCATAGACTAAGAGGTCCACCAAACAGAATTAGATAGCGCATAAGTCAGCAATGAAATGCTAAATCCCCTGTAGAATCCAAAGTTAGATATGACAAAAAGACTAAGTTATAGCAAGTACCAGCCTCGCCCCACCAAGATGAACCATCCATCAATCATTGAACCGTTTTTCTTTTCCTTCAATTTCCACCCTGGTTTGCAAGTTTAATCAATGAGAGCTGGGAAAACAAAAAACAAAAAGCTTTAGAATAAAAAAAAAGAATAAACAATTGAAAGAGTACTCGAAAATTCATGTTTTCTTCTGCATTCCTATTGAAGGTTTCTTCTCCATGAACTCTGGCGCCTTCACAAGCACGTTTTGGAACGTCTCCTTCATCGTCCCGTGTAGATCAAATCTCGTAAGCTAGTTCCTCGAGAGTCAAGCCAACTAATTGACGCTGAACTTGTGCCTGTCACTGCAAACGAACAACAGCATGACATACTCCTCGGTTCCGACGAACGGTTTGGAGCGCTCCCTATTGGAGATTCTCAAACTGTGTTACTCACATTGAAAATCTTATTTGATTTTGTTGCAACTCATTGTGCTTGTGGTTGCCATTTTACTTTCCTCTGTTGTGAAAGAGAGAAACGTATCTCCTTAAGTTGAAATTTTTATTGGAGGTTATTGTTCTTTTATTTTCATTTCCCTCTGCTATGAAACAGAATAAACGTTTACGTTTCAATTTTTATTGCAGGTTATTGTGCTTGTCTGTGCACTTTTCTCTTCTGTAAAGTGAACCGTCTAAGGCAGTGAGGCTTTAGTTGTAGTACTTGAGAAGAATATAATGTTACACATCAGCAAAAATACTTAGTTGGACAATGTTGCAAGGAGTATAATTGATGAGGTGGCGGCCTTATATTGTGTGCTTCACAATTCCTATATTATGATAGATAGATAGATAGATAGATAGATAGATAGATAGATAGACAAGTGAACCAGAATGACGTTCTGAAACATCAGTTACAACTACCTTATTATTTGGTTCAATAAAACTATGATAGCTTGTAATATTTTCCTTGTATAAAGACTATTTCAAACCAAATGACATCTTAATATGGTGTAAATGTGAATGGTCAGCAGCGCTTTTCTTGTTAATTGCAAAATTTTGTAATGCTATTTGGTTTGAAACATTCTTTATTTACAATTAAGTATAGCTAAAACAGATAAGCATACCATAGTTTCCTTGAGAGAACCGTGCAGTTTTAGCCATGCTTAATGATGAGAAAATAGTGGGCTTAATGCACATCACTTAATAACATGGTTTTGTTCTTAATGCAATTGGGGCAGATTGCAGATTGATTTTACCCACTTCTGAGTGTTCACTTTTCTAATGTTACTGTTTCTTAGTGAATTCATTTTCTCTCATTCATTGTTGAACTATTGTGCAATTTTTCTCTCTCAATCTAGGCCTGATACCGTACATGGTATCTGAGCTAGCACAATCCAATTCTGCTACAACTCTTCATAGCTTCTCTAATCCAATTTCTTTCAAACTCCATGAAGACAACTATCTTGCTTGGAAGCGTCAGGCACAAGCCACGATCAAAGGTTACAAACTACTGGATTATCACACTGGAGAATAATCTTTTGAAGAAGAAACTGTGGAGTTTGATTTCTGAGGACATCAAGATCAATTGGCTCTTTCATTTGATTACGATAACACATTCCTCCTGTCAACCCAAGACTCATCTTAAAGGAGGAAACTAAATCCTACCTATTTTCCACTCTGCATTTGTACCATTGAGATTTAACGAGTAAATTTATTTACCTGTTGATCCTAAAGGATAGACTCTAACAACCAGAAGAGAGTTCCACAGCCTCCAGTTGGCAGATTTGTATGCAAATTAGCCTATGATCACCATGAAACAGTTTTACACTCAATTAAACAATATCACAAACGAAACGGCTATATTATTTTTTAATTTTAATTAAAATAAATATAGTTTTTTGATGTGGTCAGTTAGATGCATTTGTAAAAAAACATTACACTCACTGTGCATTAACTTTTTCTTATATATATGCGAAAGGTTCATTGGTTTTTTCATTGGTCAAAACACATAAATTTTTTTTTTTCAAGGAATCAATTTTGATTTTTTTTAATTTAAATTCTCCTTTAAAATTTTGTGAAAAAACATATCTAAGCCAAGTAGAAACTGAAAGAGCACCTAATGACTAACATTGATAGTATGACAGGTATAAACCAAGCAACAAATTAATCATCACCTTATTTCAAATATTTTTCAAAGGTTTCCCAAAACAGCAACAAAAAAAACTCCAAATCAATTGAGTTTCAGAATTTTTTTTACCAACAAAACAGATTTATTGAAAATGAATTGATCCATGAGAACACCCCTCTCATGGTAGAGATTAAGAGAAGAACACTTGAGAATGAGCCTCATTAAAACCTTAACAAGAAAAACCATTAAGATAAGATCGAGCAAACAATTGCTTTGTATCTTTTGCAAAACAAGGTTTTAAATTTAACCAAGGAAACTGCCCCATGCAGCTGATTTGTGCTGCTTACAAGTTTGTTCAGCTTCAACCTCTGAGTTTTGGAGCTGTTTATGATGAGCAATCTGAGTTTGAATTTTGGCTAGCTCAATTTCTGCATCGTGGATTTGTTGATACAATTTAGAAAGAATCCCCACACATCCATAAATAGGGTCTTCAATCCTACATTTTGCTTCAAAATACAAACTATTTGCTGCTTGTTCTCGTAGATAATGAGGTATTTCCTACATGCAATACAAACTGATTCTGATTTAAAAATCAACTATAAAATGATTTCTAAAATTTCAGTATAACATTTTCCATCTTAATATAATTTGAAATTGACAAATTCTTTCCATGTTATGATGAAATATATAGTAGTAACACATTTTCAGGATTGAACAAAATTTAAACAGGTTTACTTAATTAGAAGCTATGACTTATACATTAACCAGAAGTGATTCTATAGCATTTTCACCAAAAATGAAATCAGATATGGTAGATATTTTTTTTTTTGATAACAGATATGGTAGATATTAAAAGTACTTACCTGAAGCATTTTCCCAACATTGCTGCAACCATATATTCTGTGAACACAAGCAAATCTTTCAGGATATTGGGGAGGGAAGTATGGAGAGAAAATGCAATCTGAAGGACACCTTCTTCTCTGACTTCTACAAGCTGCACACCTACCACCAGAAATCATGATATCAAAATTAAATCTGGTCCTCTCAAAAAACAAATCAAATCCAAAGACAAAGATTTCTGAATCTTTTCTATATTTTGCTCTTAGCTTAGGGAATCTTTTACATATAGGAGGGATATTTGTATTGGAGAAGATCCTAGCTAACGGCTATATTGTATGATAACAATGCAAATAATTAAGGAAAGTTTCATGCATGAATGAAGAGAATGAAAAGAGAGGCCAAGCATCAATCAAGGTAATTTATGCATATAATGATGAGAATATAGTATATATTGACTGATAAAAAAAATTTGCAGGGTCAATTACATTGCTAGAATATAATGAGACGTGGAATAATGTTGACTAATTTAATTGCTTATACTAGAAAGTTATGGAATATATATTTTGCTCAGAATTGCATCTATATTACTTAATCATCGGCCAATGTGACGAAGTGGAATAATCACACTTCTAAAAGTGATAAAATTTCCCGTTATACTCTTTCATTCCTAAGTTAATTAAGACATATATGTAGTGAAAAAAAAAAGTTAATTAAGATATATATGATTCATCACATCATTCAACCTTATTTCTTATGTTGACTTTTAATCAATTTCTATGTAGTGAAATAGAACATCTACTTAGTTTCAAAAAAAAAAAGAAATAGAATATCTACTTTTAAAAGCGACAAAAATTTAATTTCCTACCATCCTATCTTACCTTTTTTCTTTATACATCGGAAATCTCCTATCTTACTATTAAGTAATTTTAAATTTAAATTAAGTTAATTAGTTTACAGTCTTAATAATTCATGATCTTTAAAAAAAAAAAGTATCAAAATTTCTCTTTTCCTTCGAACGTTGGTTACTTAATTTTTGTTTTAAACAGCTCGTAATATTTTAAGATGATAAAAATGAATCAATAAAAAAAAGAGCAACACAAGTAAGTGGATCATTCCACCACATATGTGAGGGAAACTCATGTATCGTCAAGGCTAGGCTAGAATATGAGCAACAAACACCATTAGTAGTTCAAATAAAATATGAAGTCAGACATATCAGTGGGGGCTAATCAATTAACTAATGGAGTGTTTCTCTAATCAAACAATTATTTGAGGAAGAAGCAAATGTTATTTGTTAGAAATGTTAGTAAATTAATTTTTTCTCTGGGTTCAAACCGGGGCCCTTCACCCTTCATCATCTCAACACAATCCTTATGTTCTTAACTCTTCCCATTTAAGGAAGACATAATGTTCCTATCTGCGCCTTCTAAAGGTGCTCAGAAAAAAATTTAGGTAGTATTTAGTAACATAACTAAATAGAACATAACATAACATAGTAATAGTGTTTTGTGTACTATGGTTGGTAATTAACTCCAGGTTATTAGAAAAAAATCACAAATTTAATTACATATATAACCTAATCTTGAATGTCTAATATTTAATCAACCATAAAACTTGAACTCAACATAATATATTTTTCATATATATATATATATTATAATAGAATCATAAATATAATTTTATAAACGTATAAAATATTTAAAACTTATTATTAATATTTCAATTTATAATATTTAAATCTTTGATATTTTAGTTTTGGTGGTTGCAATGGAGGCTATAACGGTCGCTTGACTCTGCTCTTGTTCCATTTTAGGGATGGCAACGAGTCAGACTCGGGTTTTGCCTATCTCAAATCTAAACTCTCATATTAAACTCAAACCCTTCGGGTTTATCAAAATGTAAGACCCAGGATTTTAGAATTATAATAAAATAATTAATTTCCAACTCACACATAGGATTATGTGTAAGCGTGAGAGGAACTTGACTCGTGTTTAATGTTTGGATTAGTATTATGAAGAAGAAAATTTAGGAAACGACATAGAATATTACTAAATTCGCTATAGGTTATAGCACGACTTTCATTCACTTTCGCCTTAGGGCAAAAACGTTAGAAAATGGCTAATCTGCTCTTAAAGCACTGTAGAAACGATATTCAAAAATATTCAGAGGAATATAACAATTTCTCTTATTCCTTCCCACGACGAGGGTTTCGACAAGAAACCCTGGATTGTACGAACGATCGATTTCGATTCTCGGAAGTTTGCCGAAACCGAGATCCTGTTAGCTCAAAAACCTTAAAGTAAACTGTTAATGAAGACTTTTTCTATTCGAAGCTTCAAATGAAGATTCTACACGCGTTCACCCATTTCTTTCGATGTTTCCAATTTTTCTTCGGAAGGAAGTTTCTGCATCTGACATTCGCTGCAAAAAGTAGTTTTTTCGGGTAAAATAGATTTACACCGACTTTGGATCGTTTGCTTTAATTCTGAGAAAACTGTTTTGAGTTCTGGAATTCTGTCGCCAGAACGTATCTTAGAATTCACGGAGGAATGTGCAGGAAAAATCGGAATCGCGAAATATTCATTTTCCCGCGTTTTCCATTTTCTATAAATAGCTTGAAAAATGAAAAAAAAAATAAAAATAAAAAAACATCACCACACACACACACGACCGTGGGGTTGCAAGGAGGAAGGAGGAGATTTGATTTTCGCCGATTCTTGTCTGATCGTTGCACAGTTCGTTGCTACGCGTAGGCCTCGACCTCTGATCGTAAATTCTGTCGCTTTTCTCTATGTTTTTCTGTGCTCAAAGTTTTGAGCTTTTTGTAAAACTGTCCAAATAACTTGATTTCTCTGTCTAAACTTATTCCCTACGTGCCCCTGAGCATGTTTAGCGGATTACATTTCGCCGAATCTCGTCGAATCGCCGCCGAACTTCAATTCTGCTCAAAATACCCATTTCTGACAAAGGTTCCGCTTTTTGAGTCAAAAACTCTCGACTGAGCTTAGCGTTAGTAGGATTAGTCGTCATAATCGTCGTTGGTGTCGACCCCATCTAATTTTTTTTTCGAAATTCTGATTTTGAGTTTTCGAGCTAAAAATATTGACCAAAATACCCCTGCGACAGTTTTCGACCCGATAATTTTTCTGAGAGTTTCCCTGGCCTAGATATCGCCTAAGAATACCTAGGAATTGATTTAGATCGAAGAAAAAGTTTGGAAACCCTATTTTTGAGGGTGGCCGAAACCTATTTGTTAGGGTACCGTGTCCAAAAATAATTTTTTGGTCTCTATGACCTGAGCCATTACGTAGCTCTTTCAATTGTTGAAATTTTGGCGTTGGTTTCGTGTCATTCCGAGTTCTGTAGCTCGAGTTATGCTCGTTTTAGCGAACGAAGTCTCCGTTGTCAATTTGTGCTTAAATAGGAACTCTGAAGCTTTAAAAGCTTTCTTTACGATTTCGATTAGTGTTATTAGATAGTGTTGTTTCTAGTGAAGCTTGTGTTGATGATTGTGTTTCCTTGTTCTAGGTTCACAACTTCCATGCACAACTTCTACTCACGAAGGTAAGGGTAACTCGGTTTTAGAGTGTCTTTGAGTCTTGCATGCTTTTATCGCACTGCATGCGTTTGAGATGAAGATGTTTATATTGATTGACATTGGTTTATGATTATTGTGTTGAACTGGGAAAATGTTTTCTGGAGGCTTCGGCCGAGTGAAATTATTGAGACGTGTGTCTCCGTTTTCTGAGAGGCTTCGGCCGTTTGCTGGTTTCTGTCATTGAACTGAGTTGGTATGCAATTAAATTGAATTATGTTTGTTGATAATATGAATAACATGTGATTATGTTAATTTGATTATTGGATTTGAGATTGTTGTTTGAGTGACTACTGAGTTGGATGAGATGTTTTGGTTTGCTTGAAGTGGCGATGAGGTGGGTTTGTCCCACGGGATTGTCCCGTCTTTCAAGGCGTTATAAAGTGGCAATGAGGTGGATTTGTCCCACACGATTGTCCCGTCTTTTGAGACGCCAAAGTGGCGATGAGGTGGGTTTGCCCCACGGGATTGTCCCGTCTTTTCGAGACGTTATAAAGTGGCGATGAGGTGGGTTTGTCCCGCGTGATTGTCCCGTCTTTTGAGACGTTAAAGTGGCGATGAGGTGGGTTTGTCCCACGGGATTGTCCCGTCTGTCGAGACGTTATAAAGTGGCGATGAGGTGGGTTTGTCCCGCGTGATTGTCCCGTCCTTTGAGACGCTAAAGTGGCGATGAGGTGGGTTTGTCCCACGTGATTGTTCCGTCTTGCGAGACGTTATTGTTTGATTGATATTGTTGAGGTTATTGATATCCGAGTTGATTATATTGTTTGTTCTATTGATATCTGGGTTGGTTTATATTGTTGGCTTGACGATATCTGATTTGATTTATATTTTGGGTTTTGTTGATATATGAGTTGATTTGTATTGTTGGTTTTGTTGAAATTTGATCTACATCTATACTGTTGAAGTTATTGTTATCTGAATTAATCTATATTGTTAAGTTGTTGATTCCTGAGTTAATCTATGTTAAGTTGTTGATATATGAGTTTAGTTATATTGCTGGTTTTGTTGATATCTGGATTAACTTAAGTTGCTAGTTTATTTACCATGCTAGGTAATTAAATTTGAATAGCATGATTTTCTCTTTTATACGTGGTAATTGCATGGAGTTAACCCTTTCTGTTTGTTATTTGTTATTTGGGCGCTTAACGCTATTAGGCGATGAAGAGCCTTCTGGCGATGCTTAGCCATGCTGAGATGGAGGAGGGATAGTAACCGGCGGAGCAAGGATGGAAGAAGCTGTATAGTTTCCTCTTAGTAGTTTATGCTTTGAGTCTTCTTCGTTATCTGAAAACTCTGCTACTAAAACCCTGTTTTCGCCACTGTTTAAGTGTGCGCACTTATTTTGGAAACTTGCGTATGCTATTGTAAGACACTATTATTATATGTCGGGAACATGTTGTTTAATTAAGACTATGTTATGTATTAAACTGTGTTTAGTTGTTTTGAAAAGGAAAAAAATTATCGTGTTTTCTTAGGATTACGAAATAGTCCTTAGACTTTGTTAGGTTACTATTGTGATTCCTCAGTTGAAAAATTGGGGCGTTACACAAAACATGTTGTAGCCTCAAATTCACGTCCTAACCTAACTTGATTTTAGATTTTTTTCCAAAACAAAATGCAACTTGTATTATTTTGTTGTAAAAAACTTTTATATCTTTTTTGCCAAAAAATATGATACCTTAATATTCAAATATAATCAAATTGTTAACAAATTAAGTTGTTAACATGATATGTAAGAGTAGTTTTGCAATTTCATATATATATTGTTCGGGTTCGGGTGCAAGTTTCATCAATACCAAACTCAATCATATCGGGTTTTACTCGTAAAATTGAGTTCAGGTTCGGGCGGGCTCCACAGGTTCAGGTTCCGTTTCCGTTTCCATCCCTATTCCACTTCCTTAGGGACTAAATGAGTGTTCCTGATAATGGATTGGAGTTCATATTTTCTCTGCCAAAGTTTTTCTTCTTTGTATAATTGATTGATTGTTTAACAATAAAGGACCTAAGTGAATAACGCAAAATACTCAGGGTCATTTTGGCATATTGCACAATTTAGGACCAAAAGTAAAAATATATTAATAACATGACCACATCAAATTTTCTTTTGGATTCGATTCCACCCAAATTCACAAGGCGGTGCTCGCGGTTAGGGTAGTTTCCTCCGGTGGCGGTTTCCACAGCCAACCATCGCGTTTTCCATTCACTCGCTCAACAGTTAGGTACCTTGCTCATCTTCTACTATTCAATTTGATTCGATTCAATTATCTTTTTCTATTCAAAATTCCTAGTTTGTTCTTCCTCTAATTTGAAGCTGAAATTGAAGTAATTCTATGGAATCATAGAGCCTTTCTGTATATTCATAACTTTACATGAACTTCAAATTTATGGGACCTTGTAATTGTGATTGTGATCGAAGAAAGCGCACATATTGATTTGATTTGAATTGATTGACACGCGTTGTTTAGGGTTTCTGTAAATTTGGGAATTCAATTCTGTTTAAGATTTTTAGGGAATTTTTCGTTCTGTGTCTCACTGTTTATATTGTTCTGTTAAGCCTGGTTCAGCATTTCCCCAATTCTTGCATTTGAAATGTTATTTATAGTGTTGAATGAATTTGGTCTATTTCATTGCGGTGGTTGGAAACAAGTAATTCAATGCTAGTGAGGAATTTGATGACTTCAACTGGAGATTAAGTTTAAAGGTATATCCAAGAAATTTTTAGTTGGAAATTATGTAGCTAAAGAGGAAAAGCTGTTAAGTGAGAGAACCTCATTTTCTGAGTTTAAATGAATATTCGAGAGATTGTCTATACATGTGGCAGCTTTATCAAGTTTTGCTCGTTTTCTTCATTCATTGCGTCCACCTTGCTTGTTATTCGAAACTGAAGTCACTTACATATTTCTATATGTCAATCACAGAAGGTAAAACAGATAGGTTCTAGTGCAAAGCAAATGTATTCATTTATCAGTGTACTTGTCATAGTTATCGGATATTTGCTGATTATAGCTGTAGTTCAGATGCTTGCTAAAAAACTCTACTATTTCTTGTTCTAGTGTTTTAAGAATATTAGCTGTTGTTCTGATGCTGATTTTGTTGCTGCTGATGATATTGCTGTTTTTGTGTTTTATGTTTTATTTTTTTTCTAACATAGTGTCAGTTTGTATAGGAGGAAGTAAGCACTAGGTGGGGTTACTTATAGCATTTTGACATTTCATCCAGATTTTCAATGGGGAAAAATGATTTTCTCACACCTAAGGCAATTGCCAATCGAATCAAAGCAAAAGGACTGCAGAAGCTTCGGTGGTATTGCCAGATGTGCCAGAAGCAATGCCGAGATGAGAATGGGTTTAAATGCCACTGCATGAGTGAAGGGCACCAACGTCAAATGCAAGTTTTTGGGCAAAACCCAACTCGGATAATTGATGGCTATTCTGAAGAGTTTGAGAAAACATTCCTTGAGCACATGAAGCGCAGCCACCGATTCAGCCGCATAGCTGCCACTGTCGTGTATAATGAATACATAAACGATAGACACCACGTTCATATGAACTCCACTGAGTGGGCTACGCTTACTGATTTTGTAAAGTACTTGGGTCGAACTGGCAAGTGCAAGGTTGATGAAACACCCAAGGGATGGTTCATAACATACATAGATAGAGATTCAGAAACCCTTTTCAAGGAGAAGATGAAGAATAAGAGAATCAAGGCAGATATGGCAGATGAAGAAAAGCAAGAGAGGGAGATAATGAAACAGATTGAAAAGGCTGAGCAATTGATGCAGCCACCCAATTCTGATTCTGATCAGACTTCACTAGCTGAGCCTCCAAGGGAATTTAATGTAGAGGATGGAGTTAAGATAGGATTTTCTCTTGGGACATCGGCAAGACCTGGGACCAAGGAAAAACTTGAAGAATCGAGGGTGACATTTGATGAGGTTGGTGAAGAGAAAAATGAGGAAAGAAAGAATGGAAACAATTTGAAGAGGAAAGAAATTGGTGGTGGAAAATCAGCTTTGGATGAAATGATGAGGGATGAAGAGAAGAAAAAGGAGAAAATGAACAGGAAGGATTATTGGTTGCATGAGGGAATTGTTGTTAAGGTTATGAGCAAAGCCTTGGCAGAGAAGGGTTACTACAAGCAAAAGGGCGTAGTGCGGAAGGTGATTGACAAGTATGTTGGGGAAATAGAAATGCTTGAAAGCAAGCATGTGCTTAGGGTTGATCAGGTTGAACTCGAAACTGTGATTCCACAAGTTGGTGGCCGTGTAAAAATAGTCAATGGGGCATATCGCGGATCACTTGCTAGGCTTCTGGGGGTGGATACAGATCATTTTTGCGCTAAGGTGCAGATAGAGAAAGGTCCCTATGATGGTAGGGTCCTTAAAGCTGTGGAATATGAGGACATTTGTAAAGTAGCCCAGTGAGTTTGATCAGTGATTCTATAAGTTGCATGAATTGGAGTTTTGTTCTTATGTACCACCTTCTTTTTATATAGAAAGGCCATGTAACAGGTATCATTTTTGCTTGTTGTCTTTGGAAATCAAACTGCATGTCATTTGAGTACTGTAAAATGGACATGTACTTCTCTTTTGTTTTTTTTGTTTTTTTTTTCTATTGGCTAAAGGACCAAAATTAATTTGGACTTGGTTTTGACTATAAGGAATTAAATCAAATATGTGCCTTTACATGGTTTAATACGTATTCTCTCCCTGTCTCTCTGCAGTATAATTTCGTTATATATTGCATATGGGGTTGTCTAAATCACTAACCAATTTTCGGTATGATGTGACCCAATAATATTTTGACACCCTTCTTAATATATTACATGTGTTCTTATTTTTTATTTCACAGTAACCCTTTGTTGAATATTTCATTTGCATATTGATCCAAACTAATAAAGATATAACAAAGAATATTTCCTCAACATACAGCGGAGAATTCTAATATCAATTTTTTGTCACGCAAATTGTGGGTGTTTCTCTGCTTCTCTTGAACACTTGGATGCATGGAAGTGTTGTGTTGTTTAATGGAACTCACCTGTATTGGAGAACTGGTCCATGGAATAGTAAGATCTTTATTGGGACAGCACCGTTTATGTCAATTGGCCATCGTGAATAAACAAGAGTGTCCTACAATTTCTAGTTTCAATTCACCACCATTTTTAAGCATTTGGTATGTAATCCTGATGAAGATTTCATAGCTTTGGAGTTCGGATGATTGAAATAGCTAATTACATCTACCATTCCATTGTTTTCTTATATTCTCACCGTTTCTATCATTACATTGTTTTTTTTTCTAATCTTGCTCTTTTTTTATCTCCAAAGTTTTTCCCAACTGAATCAATTCTTTTCGAGATATACTGAATACTAATACAAATTTTCCCATTTACAAAATCTGAAATCTACCTCTTATCAACATGTTTGTGCAGTAGTTGTTGGTATCTCTTTTATACAACCATATATAAAAGGTCGAGTGTGCAGTTGTCGGTATCCTATTTCATAAGATTTGCATAAATCAAACCCAAATAAAACTTAAATACAAATAACCTTGTCAATTTCGTTTGGATTAAAATATAAAAATGTTGATTATGTTTTACCTGTCTACGTGAAAGTTCAAATTCAATTCCGTGAAAACCGAATCATTAATAGAAATAAAAGACGTAAACAATTCCAGGCAGAAAATGCGCAATCAAATATCAAATACCATATTGTATCAAACTTTTGTTTTTGGGTCTATAATTTTATTGTATCAAACTTATTCTTGTACAAAACTCAAGCATCTACCTACTCGTTTCATTTTTAGTTTAAAAAATGAATATCAAATACCATATTAAATACAAAGTTTCTAATGGAAAAATTGCAATGAACACAATCGTTGATGTACAGTAAAATCAACATGTTCAAATCAAATAACAACAAAGCTAAAGGTTTAAATTTTCAGAATATCTGAAAATATATTGCCTGCTAACATCAAAGCAATTTCTAATGTATTGTGAAATAATACATGCTTCTATAATAATAAAAAAACTCTAAGGCAATAACCCAAGAAAATATCAGGCACAAAAATTAGAAATCTGTGATCTTGATCTAATAGTTACCACAAAGCCCCCTTCCTTCTGAATGATTATACGAAAGATAATGCATTCACCACATATACCATTAAGTTAATTTCATGGATGCAAATTTTGTAGCAAAGTCCATAGCCTCATTTACGTGTGAAGCATCGGTACCCTGGAAAACAATAGAGCGTAAGCAAAATCAGTATGATCTCTAATACAACATGCCACATGCGAAATTCATGTACATTTTCTACATGTTTGGTACGAAATAAGGATAACTTCCAGTCAACTCATATTCATGGTAAATTATATTAAGCCAATTTCAATTTAACATTTCTGAACCTACTAAGTAAGCAACCAAATTGCTACTATGATTGTTGAAATCAAGTCTAAAATACAATCGACAGCAATATCATGACCATATTCTTCATATCATAAGCAAGAAAGATTAACACAGTCCATGGCGGAATTGGAGGATTAGATCCCAAAAATCATTTAATCGAAATGAAAGTTGTTTAGGAGCCTAGTTAAATATTTGATGCTGATATACGTGAGAACCGTATTTTAGGGAAACCCCCCAACCCTTTTTTTTGAAGTTCCTCCTACAAGCAGATCCTGAGCACAATCCTCAAACCACTACTTCTAATGCTTAAAGTGGTATAAATTATTGAATATCAAAGATATATGCAAGAATTAAATATTCCCATACCATAATAGCAATTATTAGTATATTTACTAAAAACGTGACAATTTGTAATCACACAAATACTTACCTGTCCTGTTGCAAGACCACCTTTTCCTTTACCACATCTCCCTTTTAGTGGCTCCAAAGCATTACTCAGCCACTCTGACACATCTAGCTTACCTTTATCTCCTTTCTCCGGAACCCCAGCACAAATAACAGCCTTGTTGGTAGATTTATCAGTGCTAAAAACCATCACGGATAACCCCTGTTCATAAGCCAGCATAGCTACAAGTTACTATTTGAAGTTAACAGGAAATATAATTGCTGAGGACACAAGGTGACTTCATGGAGTTCCAAAACAAGACCAACATAATACAATGCTGAAGACCAAGATAGTTTCTAAATACATTAAAAATAAGCAAATACCTTCTGGTCCATGACTTTCGTAACGGCCTCACGAACTGCAGCTACATCCAGACCAACATCAACATGAGATATGCAGAATTTTTTCCCGTCTGAAGCAGCGAGTTCAGCCTTCTCAACTGTGATTGTTACAGCTTTACGTTTGTTCTCTTCGGCAACCTGCTTTTGTGCTTTTCTCACTTGATCCTACGTGAATTATGATATTATTATAATACAAGACTTCATTCATGAGCAAATGAAAGCACATCAATTAAAAAAGATACAATAGTGCAACAGGGGAGAAGGCATAAAGACCATAATTTATTCCATTATATATTATACCTGAAGCCGGGCTATCTTGGTCTTGATGTCAGCTTTCTTGGCTGCTGGAATTGATAATGTTTCCACATTGCTTTTCAGATATGAAACTTTCTGTGACAAAAGGGAAAATAGCAAGTCCACTAATTACAATTTTGGAAAAGAAGCATACTCTGCAAATCTGCCTGCTACAAAAATCAGTGTCAATAATGCAAAGAAAAAGAAAGAGAGCAAGAGAGAATCATGTGAGTGTGTTCAGGTGTTACCAGCTTCGGTCATCATACTCCCAAAGCCCAGCACAGACAAATCAATTAAAATACATGTTCGAATAGAGTAAAGGAGTTGGGAAAAAATGTTGAGTTTATTAGAATACATGATAGTCTAACTAGAATTGTTTAAAGGTTTTGTAAAAGGCTCTTGAAAAGAAAAATGTTTGGACTGGTTGTATTTGAGCAATCAAAGAAATGTATAAGGGAGCAACTACTAGTGTCTCAGGAACGCAAAACGATGAGGTTTTCATTTTCGTGAGTATTTCAATGCTTTCCAGTATATTGAAGAGGCTCCAATAGACCTTCTTCATCTTAGGTTCAGAGTTGTCATTTTATGAGTCCGTTTGAATTCAAGGTCCAATTGGTTGAACAGGCCAAAGCAACTAGAATGGGAAAAAACACAAGCCTAATGCAATAGAACAAAAAGAAACCACACACAAGACACCAACCTCTTCCAGCAAACTTCCTTCTAATTTAGCTGCATGATCTACTTCCTGCTCAAATTCATCGGCCGTTTTCATTGCGTCATAAGCACGCTCAGTTGTAACAGCTGTTATTCTGCGGATTCCTTTTGCAATTCCCTCCTCAGACAAAAGTGCAAAGGCTTTAGCCTCACGTGTGTTTGAAATATGGGTACCTAGATCAAGTAAAAATGAAATCTCAAACAGAAACTCAGAAAGGAAGTTTCAAAGGAAGTATTAGCTATCATATTTACCGCCACATAATTCTGATGATATCGATAACCATTTATCATTCCCGGGATCAGCAAGGAGATCCTCAACTTTTTCTCCAACTGATACAACTCGAACCGGATCAGGATAGACCTACATCAGAGCAGAATATTGAAGAACAAGATCCTGGATGAGCAACAACGTTCAGTGAAATTATGTTACTTACTTCTCCAAAAACAGCTCGCAAACCATTGATTCGCTTGGCATCGGCAAGAGTAACCTCCTTTGCATTTACATCCAATTCAGCTTTTATTTGCTCATTAACAATTGACTCGATTCTCCTCAAGTTATCAGCATCAACAGGCTTGCCTATTATTGCAGCGTAGTAAATAATAACTCTTCACAGTCACATTATTCTAACACCTACTGAATAAATCTTACCATGAGAAAAATCATATCTCAATTTTTCAGGAAGAACAATAGATCCTTTCTGGTCAACATGATCACCTAGTACTTCCTGCATTCATCATTTGAAATTTCAACAATCACCACACAGGTAAGTGAAAGTATTAGTGAGGCTTCATTGAAGGGCACTTTCAACATACCCGAAGAGCAAAATTTAAAATGTGTGTGCAGGTATGGTTTGGGGCTATAAGGGCACGTCTTCCATAGTCAACCTGAAACAGCAATGAAAGATCATACATAAATAAAGACAACTACAAACCATCAAAAAAGTAACAAAAATAACGAAAGAAAGAGGAATTTGAAGCAAAACGGGGAAAAGGAAAAACAATACCTTACATACTACTTTGTCACCAACAGAGATACCAGTTCCATTACCAATGTGAAGGACAAAGCCTCCAAAAACTTGAACATTACGAACTTGAAATGAAGCATGTTGACACTCAAGTGATCCAGTGTCAAAAATCTGAGTAAATGAAAAGGGAAAATGCATCACATACATAATATTGATAAATTTTGGGAGTGGAATATTTTCTTTATGTTTTTCAACTAGTGGTCCTTTGTCAATTTGTCCACATTGAAGAATATAGCCAATTTGCTTAATTTCTTTTAGCAAAATCAATAGTATCCTGATTTATCATAATTCAAAACGTCTTATAAACTTATATTACAAATGTTTTAGTTACATTTAAGTTTTGCATTGCCAAAACACTCTTCTATTATATTACAATGATTTCTATTGCTTGAAATTTGCTACGTTAATTGTTAAACTTAAAATCTGTTTGTGTAAGCCTTTTTCTCGAAAAAAAAATATTAAAAAATTTGTTTTGAAATTTTTTAAGGTGTCTGGATAAGCTTTATTCAATAAGATACTTTGAGTAGTTTTCAGAAAAAAGCTGTTACAATATATGAGAGACAATATTAAGGGGAAACCATATTTATTATAATTATAACAAAATGTAAAATAGCTTTTGGTTTACATAAATATCAAAGAAATAAATCACTTTATATACCATAATCATTAAATCCTTTAAAAGATGAAATCTTGATGAAATAACTTCTACACCAAGTATCCAATTATTACTTTCTTCTATCATAAACGATGTCATACTTACTAATTTTCCTCTAAACTTAGATTTTTATAATAAACTCTTTAGCTCATCATACAAGCAAGGTAATGGATACGAATAACCACAGTAGGCCAGCCATTGTCCTTCTTAAGATTCATACTCATGCATCTACACTATTTCATGAACAAGAAAGCAAAATGCTACACACAAAGATGGCTGACAGCAACACCTATACCATTCAAAGAATTTGTCAGCCATTCAATATGATTCCCATTATATAATATATTATGCAGCTGTTAGTAAAATCTGTTGACTGACTTCATCAAGAGGAGGAAGTTAGATAAATTTGAAAACCAGATGGATTAAAACTATGTATAAATTGTAGAAGAAAACAAAAATTTAAAAATAAAACAAATATGTTCCAGAAACTTCATCATATTTAATTGCCAAAAGTAAGTTTATAAGTGAACAAATGACTAACATAACTTTTAATTAAAGCAAATCAAACGAACATGCAAAATAAATATAAACTATTTGCAAGGCTTAATACCTGACCACCTTGCTCAGCATAGAAGCTTGTAGATTCCAGAATAACACCGATGTCACCATCAGTATTAACAGAATCCACAAACTCAGAACCAGTATATATTGCTTTTACCCCACTCTGATGGTCCTGAGAAAAGAAATGGAGAAGACTATATATCAATGGAAGGCAGGGTAGTCGGTTTATAAAGAATATCAAGTGGATAAACAGATAGCGTGGAGTCTAATGCAACGGCTCAACCTATAACCACAAGTCAATACATAGAGAAGATCAAAACCTTCTACATCTAGTATACCTTCACGCTTTTCTATATTCAATAGCTGATATATAATAGAGAAGATCAAAAGCGACTTCCTTTTGGTAAGGGGCTGGGATTTGGGTACTAAGAGCAACATTAAGTAAATTGGGAGGCTAGTTTTAAGTCCAACAAAGAAAAGGATTTTGGCTAGAACAAGGGGCATAAAAACTTCAGTTCACGTAAATGCAGTACTCATAATTGACTTTGGTGTCAGTGGCTGAAATGGAGTGCTTGTAGTTGTATAAGTTAGGCATTCAGAATTGTTCTAGTGATGTTCACATTACGTGAATTCAGGAAGCCTCTTATGTATGACTTCACTCTTAAATTTTATGGTATGGTTATAAATGGAAAAAAACTGTTCTTATCCCTTGGTCACCTCCTTCACTATTAAATTGTCTTAAATCCCCCTCCTAAAAAAAACAAAATTCTTACCTTGAACCAAACATATTTGAAGCTATCATCTGTTGGGAGAATGCCTTTTTTGTGCAATGCAGAGGTAGCATCAGCATCCATGACAATGGCACCACCAGCTTGCTGAAAATAACACAAGAAAGTTTGAAAGGGAGCAGGGGAAAAAGAATGAATGAGTTTAATTTTTAGTCATTTTTTTTGTTTATACTTGAGATTTGATGAGTGTCTTAAAAATTCAGAAGAAACTTCAAAGATAAATTCAAAAAACCAAGATACCTTTGTTTGAGCATTTCTTGATCTCTCTCTTGCAGCTTCCATGGCACTATTAAAACCTTCCACATCAACAAGTAATCCCTTTTCTTCAGCCATCAACTGACAAATAGAAAATTGTTAAGGAAAAATAATAAGGCATAGTAGATCTACAATTCCAATTCCATATGTTATTACAGTGAAACAAACCACCTACCTGAGTCAGATCTAACGGGAACCCAAATGTATCCCACAAGACAAATGCTTCCTGTAATCAAGAGACAGCTGCATGAGAAATAGCTTAGGGTGGGCCTATTCACAAAAAACTAAGGAAATCAATATATTAAGTTATATGACACATTGACACTTATTCAAATGGAATCAAACACTTGTGTAATCATGCATTATCAGGTATAAGATTCAACTGCAACTTCGTCACCAATATGATAAAATATGTGCAGTTGTATGTTTTGGATAAAACATCAAAAAAAAAATCTGTTATACTCAGGGCCAACATATGGGAAAATTATAATGGCATAAACCCTGGAATCAGAGGAAGACACTTGCCAAAAATTTGCAACAATTAGAGAAATGTCTGTTTCGACAATTTGTTAACAACACAACGTTATATTTTGATTTTATTATGGGGGGATATCTTGACATCTTAATTGTACTTTCCTTGCTGTTGAAAATCTTCAACTGAATTTCATTGATTGAAAAGATGATGAATACAAGAGAGATTACAGTATTTATACTATGAGATTTGTTAGCTTGCAGAAGAAGCTAACTCTAACTAACCTTGACAGCTAAGCTTTGACAGCTAAGCATGTAACTAACTCTCTAACAAACCTGCCAGCTAGGCATAACTAACTGAACAGAACACAGTCAGCATTTACCTAATAACACTAAACAGTAACACTAACATAGCAGTCAGCATTTACCTAATAACACTAAACAGTAACACTAACATAGCAGTAACTATATTACTCTAATAGGCCCCCTCAAACTCAAGGTGGGGGAGAAAGTGATTTCTCAATCACATTGAGTTTGTCACGAAGAGTTTCAAAACGAAGTGGTGATAGAGCCTTGGTAAACAAATCTGCCAGCTGATCAACAGAAGGAATGTGATGCACAAAAAGAGACTTGTTGAGAACTTTTTCCCTCACAAAGAAGATGTCAAGCTCCATATGTTTAGTGCGAGTGTGAAGAACTGGGTTATGAGTCAAAGCCACTGCACCCATGTTATCACAAAACACCCTAGGAGGAGAAAAAGGAATCTGCAACTCCTGCAAAAGAGACTGAACCCACAACAGTTCAGCAGAGGTATTAGCTAGGCTCCTGTATTCGGCTTCAGTACTCGATCTAGCCACCAGGGTTTGCTTCTTGGAGCTCCAAGAGACAAGGTTTGGACCAAAAAAGACACAAGAGCCTGAGGTGGATCTCCTGTCATCAGGATCTGATCCCCAATCTGCATCACAAAAGGCCACAAGAGGGACTGGAGTGTGCAAACTACAAGGCTTGAGGTGCAGGCCATGAAAGAGAGTACCCTTAAGGTATCTTAGGATTCTTTTAACAGCCTTCCAATGCTCTTCTAGAGGCTGACTTAGAAACTGACAGACCTTGTTAACTGCAAAGCTGATCTCAGGTCTTGTTAAAGTTGCATATTGGAGAGCACCAACTATTGATCTATAGAGAGTTGGGTCAGCAAAGTAATCTGCTCCATATTTGCTGAGTTTTGCTCCACTAACCATGGGAGTAGAGATCCCCTTGGCCTCTCCCTTTTCTGCCCTTTCAAGAAGGTCAGTTATATATTTAGTTTGTGTCAAAAGCAAGGACCTGTCCTGAAGATGATGCACCTGAACAC
This sequence comes from Lotus japonicus, assembly GCF_012489685.1. Classification (NCBI taxonomy): domain Eukaryota; kingdom Viridiplantae; phylum Streptophyta; class Magnoliopsida; order Fabales; family Fabaceae; genus Lotus; species Lotus japonicus. The sequence goes on along the minus strand of NC_080043.1, from coordinate 94,406,329 downwards.
CAAGAAAGTAGTCAAGTTGGCCTAATTGCTTCAAGGAAAATTCAGAGTTGAGGTTCTGCACTACTTTCTGAACCAGAGGCAAGGAATTGCCTGTAATGATAATATCATCTACATAGACTAGTATGTAGATGCAGCAAGTTGGAGTGTAGAAAGTGAAGAGAGATGGATCACATCTACTTGGTTTAAAACCATACTTCACAAGGGCTGACTTCAATCTGTCAAACCAAGCTCTTGGGGCCTGTTTAAGGCCATAAAGAGCTTTGTTAAGTCTGCAAACAAGAGATTTGTCTTCATGCTGAAATCCACTTGGTTGCTGCATGTATACCTCCTCTTGAAGAGCTCCATTTAAAAAGGCATTATTCACATCAAGTTGATGAATATGCCACCTCTTAGTAATGGCCAGGGAAAGAATGAGCCTAATAGTTATAGGCTTCACCACAGGGGAAAAGGTTTCTGAATAATCAAACCCCTTGACTTGATGGTAACCTTTGGCCACAAGTCTGGCCTTATACCTATTGATGGTGCCATCTGCATTTTCCTTCACCCTAAAAACCCATTTACAACCAATTGGCTTCCTATCCCTGGGAAGTGGAACCAATGTCCATGTATTGTTAGCAAGCAATGCATCATATTCAGCCTTCATTGCAGCTAACCACTTAGGATCTTTGAGTGCTTGCTTGGTGGTAGCTGGTTCAGCTTGAGTAAGCAGTAAAGTTGGAAATAATCTGGGCATGACTATGCCAGATTTTGCTCTTGTCTGCATAGGGTGAGTATTTCCCACTGGCTGAGGAAGAGGAGCAGAAGAGGAAGAACCAGTTGAAGCTACTTCAGTGGCAGTAGCTGCTGGTGTAGGTGGAGATTGTTGCTGAACAGAAGCTTCAGCCTGAGAAGAATTCCCAGAAGAAGAGGCTGCAACCGAGTCTTGACCTTGAAAGGGCTGCTGGTGCTGAACAGGAACTTGAGAAGCTAAAACAGGAATTTCTGAAGTGATTCCATGTGCAGATGAATCAGACCCAGCAGAGGAAAACAGGGTAGGATAGGGGAATTTAACTTCATCAAAAATAACATCCCTTGACACAAAAATCCTACCATCACCATCCATGCATTTGTACCCTTGATGAGATGATGAGTAACCAACAAACACACATTCCTTGGACCTGAGTGACAGCTTAGAGTGTGTATAAGGCCTTAAGTGAGGGTAACAAGCACAACCAAACACCCTAAGTATCTTGTAATCAGGAAGAGTCTTGAACAACTTGAAATAAGGACTCTCATTGGCCAAAACAGTAGTAGGAAGACGATTAATAAGAAAAACTGCAGCCAGGAATGCATGATCCCAATATTGAGAAGGCATTTTAGCAAAGGCAAGTAATGAAAGGCCAGTTTCTATGATATGGCGATGCTTCCTTTCAACACTACCATTTTGATGGTGTGTGTAGGGGCAAGTCAATCTATGCACTATGCCAAGCTTAGCAAAATGAGATTGTAAAGGTTTAAATTCAGTGCCATTATCTGTTTGGACAGCCTTAATTTTCAGATTAAATCTTAACTCTACCATAGCTTGGAACTGAAGAAAAACAGGGGAAGTTTCAGATTTGTGCCTAAGTGGATAAATCCATGTGAAACGAGAGTAAGCATCAACACAAGTTAAAAAGTAAGAGTAACCACAAGAAGACTCAATGGAGGAAGGGCCCCATAAGTCAGCAAAAACAAGCTCTAAAGGTGTAGCATAAACAGTAGTAGAAGAGGAAGAGGGTAACTTGTGAGACTTTGCTACACAACAAGCTGAACATTTAGAAAATTTTGCTTTATTAGACAAGGATATATTACATTTGGACAAAGCAGAATGTAAAGCCTCATGATGAGGATGACCTAGCCTACAATGCCACAAATCATAGGCAGTAGGATCTACATTATTAACAGAAGACACAAGAGAAAATGAACTAGCACTAGGTACACTTGAAGATGAACTAGCACTAGATACATTTGACAAAGGAACTGAAACAGAGAAGACAGATGGAGCAGCTACTGGTGAAACAGATGTAGATGAAACAGATGAAGCTGGAGGAAGGGTTGGAACATGCATCCCTTCAAAATTGTATAAACCATCAGGACCAACAGTTCCTTTGAGCAAAACCCTAGAAGTTTCCTGACATTTGACAACACAGTAGGATGAGTGAAACTCAAAAAAGACATGATTATCTCGAGCAAACTTGCTTACACTAACTAAGTTCTTTGTGATGTTAGGAACTAGAAGCAAATTATTCATAGTGAGTGTGGTGTGTTTATGATAAGGAGATGGAAAAGAGGCATGTCCAACAGAAATAATAGGCAAACCTTGTCCATTTCCCATGTAGATATGATCATTACCATTTAGGGAAACACTGTCAGAAACAACTGAGGCATCATTGGTAACATGATGTGTAGCTCCAGAATCTGGAAACCATGAGCTAAGATTCGCTGCAGCAGGAGTGTGAGAACCAGTAGTAGATGAAGTAGGTCCAGTAAGCATAGCCTGTGGAGCTCTAACTGGAGGATTTCCAGGTCTTGATCCACCAGAAAACTGAGAAGAGTTCCACTGTGAACCTCCAGATGGTTGGAAACCAAACTGCTGAGCAAAATTTCCCATGCCTAAACCTTGAGGAAATTGACCAAACATGTTTGGAAAGCCTCCATACTGTGATGTACCAAACTGAGAAGGTACACCAAACTGTGGAACACCACAAAAGGGAGAGAATCCAAACTGAGGCATCATCTGAGAATGCATAGGTAGTGGCATACCAAAACCAGTTGGCTGCATGCCAAACATGCCAGTAGAACCAGTAGAACCAGATGATGAACCGCGATGATAGCAAACACTAGCATCATGCCCATACTTCTTGCAAATCTGGCATTGAACACTTCGATTTCCTCCTCTTCCACCGCGAGAGTTGTTACTGCCATTGCGACCACCATAACCACCACGAGAACCACCATAACTGCCGCGATTATCATAGGAACGATCATCGTAGGTGTTTTCAGAGGAACCTGAAGCATAGTTAGCCTCAGAGGTCGCCGGCGACGACGTTGATGAAGAAGACGACGACGCCGGTGCAGGTTGCGTCGCCGGTGGCGCAGCTTGAGAAAGGAGCGCTGACGGAGGATTCGCACTCAACTGACGCGTGCGAGAACGCTCAAGACGCGCTTCATGCGAGATAACCATAGCTTCAGCTTGCGAGATCGTGCAAGGGAACTCGCGACTGTAGATGATAGTCATGAGATGACTATATTCATCGGGAAGACCATCAAAAATCGCTTCAAGGTGCTCGCGAAACGATACAGGATCTCCGATCGAGATCAGAGCATTGACGATGGCCTTGATTCGCTTGAGGAACTCAGACGCAGTCTTTGATCCCTTGGTTATGGATCTCAATTCCGATCGCAACTGCGTCGATTGTGCAAGCGATTGTGCTTGAAAGAAATCAAGCACAGCTTCCCAGATCTGCCAGGACTGAGTGCAGTTGACAACAGTTGGAAGCACTGATGAAGACAGAGACGAGAGAAGCCAGGTGAACAAAGCAGAATCCTGTTGATCCCATACCTGATATGCAGGATTCTCTACTGCATTCACGCGATCCTCCTCACTGAGAAATCGAGGAGGAATATCAGGATGAACAAGAAAATTCTGCAATCGATGAGTTCTAACGATGCCTTCAACGTGCTGCTTCCATGAGAGAAAATTGGAATCATCAAGCTTCAGAACAAGCTTGTGAACCAGAGAAGAAGAGGCCAATTGTGGTTGAAGAACCGCAACTGGAACAGGAACTGCAGTTCCTTGTGCATGACCTTCATCAGCCATGGTGATTGAAGAAGAAAGAAGAAAAACGAAAATCTAGAGAGAGAGATCTTCAAGGATCGTACTCAGCTCTTGATACCATGTTGAAAATCTTCAACTGAATTTCATTGATTGAAAAGATGATGAATACAAGAGAGATTACAGTATTTATACTATGAGATTTGTTAGCTTGCAGAAGAAGCTAACTCTAACTAACCTTGACAGCTAAGCTTTGACAGCTAAGCATGTAACTAACTCTCTAACAAACCTGCCAGCTAGGCATAACTAACTGAACAGAACACAGTCAGCATTTACCTAATAACACTAAACAGTAACACTAACATAGCAGTCAGCATTTACCTAATAACACTAAACAGTAACACTAACATAGCAGTAACTATATTACTCTAATACTTGCTCTTTCATTACAACAGTCTTATACTACCCAAAAAATGAACTCATTAACACAGCCCTGGAGAGAACTGAGAAGTTATCTTAAGAATTTGGGCTAGGTCAAGCTCTATACTAAAAGCTAGCTTAGGGGCGAGAATCCTCTTGCCCTTTATTAGGACTACTTTGGCAATATCCCTAGTCAATGTAGGATCTTAACAAGTTATAAGCATCAAATTATTAACACCTAACTGCAGTATGCCAAAAAGCAGTACTGATCCCTAAAAAAATTAGAATTTCATTTAATTGACTTTCCAAAGACAATAAATATTAATACACTATAAAAAAGTAGAGCAAAGAAAAATTTCAGAAATTTATTTGTTTGATTAAAGATTAAATGTTTTCTGCATATACTTGCAAAAACCCAAGAAAAATAAGTAACTAGGAAAAGTGAAAAAAAATGTAAGAAAATAAGCAAATATGACAACTAAGTAGCACTGAAAATACAGATTCTACTTGCCTCCCCACTCAGAAGCTTTCCCTGAACATGTCGAACAGATGACTCAAATTTTTCAATCCCCTGGAGAAGTAAAAACAGTTAGGTTTTGCTTTATTTTTACTTTTTAAACATATAATGAGTAAAGGAAAAATCAGAAAACAACCCACTGACAAATGGTAAAACATCAAGTTTTCAAGAAACTAAATAATGACGTCAAGGATATTGACAAGTGAAAGCCCATATAAACATCTTGATGTATATGCCCCTCACCTTAATTAATGTTCTGCCAAAACTTTCCTCCTCCTCTTTAACTATGTCCCTAATGTGCGCTTCCTGTTGTTTTAGCTCAGTAAAAACATCACCCATCACATTCACCACAACGCTTACAAGCCTAGAAACAGCAAAATTGAGGACAGAAAAGCATTTTACAAACAGAATGTATGTTAATAATTTTATGCACACCTGGAATCAATGATCAGATACCCATAACAAAATGGATTTTTTAAAACAAATAAATTTACAATAACAGATAATATAAGTTTCCACTATTCATATATCACTGGGATGAAGGATCAGGCAAGAACGTTTTAGATCTAGATTCTGACAACAGCTTGAAGTGCTTAACCCTTGTACATACCCATTGAAAAATCCCTCTTTAGCTTTTAGCACTTCACGTCCATACCGAACAGCTCGACGGAGTATACGCCTCAGAACATACTCACGGCCCTCATTACCTTCAAAGAAAAATAAATAAATAAATAAATAACATATTTAAGATGGGAAGTCCCTCTATCATTAAAAAAACATACAAGGTAGAGATGCTAATCTTCAAAGAAAGAGAGTTAAATAAAGTTAAACAGACAAACTGTTCTGCAGCTTGTAACATAGACAACTAAAAATATAGAGGTCAAAAGCTTAAATAAATGGGTTAAAGGGAATATATCATATTAGTGCATCTCTTTACAGGGTACAACACTATCTTTGAAGAACAGGCCTCGCTCAAGACGAGGGGGGGCAGCAAATTGATGAAGCCAAAAAGTCGAAATTTATGAACTGTGAAGGGAAAAATTGTCAGCAAAGGTAGCAGGTCTACAATAACCTACCAGGGCGAGACCCATCAGCAATAGCAAATGACAGAGTTCTGATGTGATCGGCAACAACTCTGTATGCCATGTCAACTTTATCTGCATCATCTGCTCCAACTTTCCCAGAATATGGCCGAGCACCAGTTGCCTTTAAATGTTTTACACAAAAAAAATTCAAATAAAAAACCATACAACCATTAATGGAATTTGAAAAAGTACATTGAGTTATAAGCCACGACTTGTCAAAACAATTGAGTGTCAACTATATATATAGGTAGCTAATAACACTGAAATAATAAGGAGCATTTGACAATAGCAAGTAGAATTTACAATTTGCTTAATAGATTCTCTTTTAAGGTAGACTTTAAGAAGCTGTACAAAGATGTAGAAATATCACAAGAGGCAGCAAGAGTGAATGCAAAAGTAAATCTAGACACAGGTAGTGTAGTAAAATGTAAGTTGTAACAAGGTTCCACAGACAGAAAACAATGAGAAAATCAGGCATGGAACTTATTGTGGTTCGACCTACGGGGAACTACATGTTTTTTATGTCCAAGACAAAAAGCTGCTAAACAGGGGAAAAAACATGGTGACAAATGAAGATTACAAGGAGTATGAGCTCAACACTCATGTAATTACTCGTTTATATCACTTCAAATAAACTTGCAAAGATTATATATTTGAAAGTTTCACTAAAACTTATTTCGGGAAAGGAATAATTGTTGGTCCAGACAAATCTGGAAATCCTCTCTCGGCTCTCTACCATGTATATACTATATACACATTGCTTTATCAAGGGCAATAAGTAACACTCCATTACAAGAATTACAATTCAAAATTTCAAATTCAGATATCATACAGTTAAAGGCTAAACAAAATTACTGATAAAAAAATGTAAGGAAAGTTTTAATGCCTATATCAACTTACCAGCTGAATAGCATCAAAGATAGGCAAGAAGACGTCGGTGTCATAATTGCTCATTTTGTTCTGTAGTATAGAGGTCAATCGTTCAAAACCCATTCCTGTATCAACATGCTTTGCAGGCAGAGATTTAAGAGAGACATCAGCCTCCCTATTGAACTGTAAGAGACATACAAAGAGAAACAAATTAGATGCATTTTACAGGGATTGAAGAAGTTGCATGCTAAAATGGATTCTAGTAATACAAACTTCTAAAGTACATTTGAGGGAGTAAGTCCCCCCTATAAATCAATTAAATACCTGAATAAAGACAAGGTTCCATATCTCAATGCAGGTAGGATCATCATTATTAACCAATGATGCAGCGTCACGGTTACCGATTCTGTCAAAATGTATTTCTGTGCAAGGTCCACAAGGACCAGTATCACCCATCTCCCAGAAATTGTCCTATCAAAACATACAAACCTAGTTATATATAAAGATACACTCCAGAGACAACTTAGTATCAAAGTGAAACTTTTTTAACACAAATTTAATCCCAGACACTACAAATGGCTCTAAAACTGGATTGGTTTGTGAACTAGTGAAAACCCTGTTATTACTATATATTATATATTATATTAAGAAATAAATTAACATGAAATATTAAGAAATCAAGCCAAATCAAAATTTAAAGTAATATAAAATGAGCATATTGCATGTCTTATAAGATAAAAATCAATAATCATGTCGTCGTATCTTGGCATTGCATTGGACATTTATTTGACTGCAAAACATTTTAAGTTAAATTAAAAGTTGAACTGATTGGTTCAAACCAGGGCTGAACCACCAGTTTCCACATATTGTGGACCATTTCTGACTGAATCTGAATCAACCGGTTTTTTTGAATTAAATGGACCAAATACCTAATCAGTTCCTAGCTTAACCAGTCGAACCGGATAGTCCAATCCAGTTTTGATAACAATGCTTATGCGCAGCTTACAAGTTACAACAATCTTTTCAAATATAGAAATTGCAAAGTATTTTATCAAAATATTGCATATAATGTTCACCATAATATTAAATATAACTTGCATGTGTTATCAACATATTCCACTCTACATACTTAAGAGAAAACATAGTGATTAACGAAACCATACTTTACAGCCAAAAGGAAGCACCCGTCCAGGTGGCAAAAACTGTAACCATATATCTCTAGCCTCAGTATCAGGGGCAAGACCAGCCTTCTCATCACCACCAAAATAGGTTGCATAAATCCGATCTGATGGTAATTTATAAACCTGCAAAAAACAAGTAAAAGATACAATCATACATTACATGAATTGAGGTATTAAATAGCTATCAACTTCTCCATTTGGTTATATTGCATACGACACTACCACAAAAAAAAGGTCACCTAAAACAACAACGACTAGCGAGCATATCAAATTGAATAGAACATTCTAACTAACATTTTATTTGGATGAGATTACTAATTTAAACACAATTAGCAAGTGAACATAAAATTCAATCAGGATTTACAATTTCCCAACTGATATTGATCATTATCGTATATAAGTCACAAATGTCATTCTTCCTCAAATGAAACCCAGTGCAGTACAGGTAGGCATGGTGCAATTGGCACAATGGAAGTAGAGGTTAGTTACACAATGATGCAATTACCAATTGAAGAACATTACTACTAATGAGATCTGAACACCAAAAGGCATTTAAGCAGAACAAAAGCCTGGTAACATAGAAGAATCAACCTACATAGCCCATTATGGTTAGCTTCAGTTACTAGCTACTAGTTCCTTAGAAATCATTCACAAGCACAGAACACCTTCTGTCGCGAAAGGGATCATAATTCAAGAAAGCAAGATTTAAATCCCAAAAAAAAACTAATTGATAAAGCATACTTTGGTTAGAAGTTCCCACGCCCAGCCAATGGCTTCTGTTTTAAAGTAATCCCCAAACGACCAATTGCCGAGCATCTCAAAGAAGGTGTGATGGTAGGTATCTTTTCCTACATCGTCAAGATCATTGTGTTTACCACCAGCTCGTATGCATTTTTGGGTATTGCAAGCACGAGACAGCTTGCTCAAGTCAGTGTTTGGATCAGCAGTTCCCAGAAATATTGGCTTGAACTGGTTCATACCTGTCATTCCACGACGAATCCTTAATAATCAATACTGTATATATTTTTTAAAAAATTAACAATATACAATCACCAATGCAAGCTATCCACAACAAATTAATACAAAAGGAAATCCTCATCCCAAAATTGATTTTGATAAGCTTCTTCCCATAATCAATTGTAGAACTAAAGTATTTCCAAACATGCCACAATTTACACAGAACACAAGGCATGATTACTAAGAAGCTAATAGATTATCATATACCAATTCAGGGTACGTTACACGATTGACACAGACTTTGGAAAAACAAATAGAATTCTGAAAATCGACATAGTTAATTCATTTCATTCAGTCACACACACAGACACATGAGAGTGATGCAATAACAGAGGGAAGAGAAGAAGAGTACCAGCGTTGGCAAAGAGGAGGGTGGGGTCGTTGAAGGGAACGACAGGGCTAGACTGCCAGTACACATGGTTCTTGCTTTCCTTGAAGAAGTTGACGAAGGTGTCTCTGACGCGCTTCGCCGGCCACTCCAAATCGAGAGCGTCTGGTCCAGGCATGGCGGTGGCCGGAGATCTGGAAGAGGAGGAGACGCCGCGAAAATGGAATGAAGGTGGCGGCGCTAACGGAGGAGGGTTACGGTTACGAAGAGAGGATATGAGCAGAGTCAAGTAGTGTCCTCTTTTCATTCACTCGCTCATAATGTGGCCTCTGTCTTAATTTGCGTTTTTATTTTTAACGCAAAGTGAAAACGTTATGGAAGTGAATATATTTTCATTAATTTTTAACATTCTCATATCTTGGTTTTAATTGTAGTGAAAACATTGGAGAATCCTTTCAAATCATTTACTTCTATATTTTGCATAATTTCTCTCCTTAGGTAATGTTTCTCATAAGACAAAATGGTATTTTGCATCTGTTGTTTTTGTTCGTCGTTCAGGTAATATGGTCGCCGACTCTCTAGCCCGATATACATCTTCTTTTCCAGGATTTGTCTGGATTAAAGAGGTTTCGGCGAAGATTCTTCCGTTAGTAACTACAGATGTATAGGCGTTTATGTCTTTTATCATTTAATCAATATATTTGATCTTTTTTTTTAAAAAAAAATCGATACAAATGGGTGGTTAGTTCTTGATTCCCCTTAAGCAAGTCATTTTTCATACACATGACGAAAGTTCTAAACCTTACCTGTATGTTTCAAGGGTTTCCGATATTTACCTATAGTGTCAAACTATGTTGATAGAGTTAACTCATATTTTAGTTCTTCAAATATATATTTTTTCAAAAGCAAAGCGAGATATATATTGATAAAAGTATAACCCTCAAAAAAAGATTTTAAAATACAAAGCCCCAACGAGTTACAATCTATAATGTAGATCAGACAAAAATACAAACCACGAGAGATGAAATGTCCAAATAAACAAAAAAAAAAAACCTAAAAAAACTAATGAATCGTAAAGTAAGATCCAACAAAAAAAAACCCTACTAGCATGAACGCATGATTCAAGCCAAATAAAACTTAAAGTCAAAAATCCAAAATGTTTCCGCCAACCACTAGGAGAAGGCCTCCATTCGGTAACAAAAGACGACGACAAGTTCAACCAAAACTGGATCATACAAGACGCACCAAAGTCAATAAAAAACAGAGACCCTTTCCAACAATGAAAACACGTAAGAACGACAACGTAACATCGAAACAACGATAGAGAGTTAAGAAAAAAACAAAAAAACACAAAGAACCAGAAGAAAAAAACGAGACATACAAATCGAAAAAGCCACATTGAAGTAGCACCATCGTTTTCACCTTCTACGCCTCCATCATCTACACATTCACCATGCTACTATCGTTCTCCAAATATATACTACCATTTATCACTTTTATTCTTAAAAGATAAAATTATAAATTTATGTGCATCAAAAGCGTAAAAAGTTTTCCACAAATATCAAATTTAACTCAAATTTTGATTTTTTAAAACAATGAAGTTATGATAATTGAGGGGCGGATTAAGAGTCCAAAAAATCATTTTCTATCTCAAATTTGTAGTAATATATCTTCTACATGTGGTTCTAATCTGTCTCCTGACGAGAAAACATGAACTCTACCCTTAACTAATATCCAACTACACCCAGGTGCCTTCCTTACACCTTTTATCCTCATTTCTTTTCTTAAACTTGTCACCTCAATATGTCTATCATTTGCAGCATATATGTTACAAAGGGTAACATGACCCGGTGCGTTCAAAGGATCCAACTCAAGCAGTCGTTTAGTTGCACGACTAGCAACATCTGCATCAGTTTTACTCAACCCACAGACCCCAACCAATGCCCCCCATATCGCATGATTTGGTTCAACAGGTAGCCTCAACACAAACTCCTCTGCATCCTTCACCTTCCCAGCCCTACCCAGAAGATTGATGATACTAATATAATGGTCAAAGCCAGGTTGAAGTCCATAAGAATTGACCATAGAATTAAATAACTCCCACCCTTTATCAACAAGACCCGCATGAGCACATGCTGTTAGGACACCTAGGAAAGTAACAGTGTCAGGGTAAAGTCCAAATTCAAGCATAGTTTCATACACCGTTAAAGCTTCACTGGCCCTCCCGTGGTCTGAGAGGCCCATGATCATGGAGTTCCATGAAATTTTGTCCCGATAAGCCATGTTTGAGAATATCCTATAAGAATCATCTATCTCCCCACATTTTGCATACATTGAAACCAGAGAGTTCTCAAGAATCAAATCATATTCATATATTGTCTTCACCTGCATACCATGTAATTGCCGCCCTTGATCAAGATATGCAACCGAACCCATGGCACCAAAAAGAACAGCAAACGTGCCATTTAACGGAGAAAATCCATGAGCCATCATTTCACCAAACAAGCTGATGGCTTCGGCGATCAGCTCATTTTGGACATACCCAGAAATCATTGAAGTCCATGCAATGTAATCCCTATCAGGCATGCTGTCAAAGAGATCGCATGCCTTGAATACTTGCCCTGCACTAAGATAGCCGGAAATCATGCAAGTCCATGCAATTTTGTTTCGGATAGGTACTGTGTCAAACAACTCTTGAGCCTTTTCTAACTGACCGGCTTGTACATAACCATTTATCATAGAATTTAAAGATTGATCATCAAAGTTATTCAGATCACCTTCCAACATATTGCTTGCATAGTCCATAAGACCAAACACTGAGTACATCCTAACAAGACTCCTACGTAACCTACCATCATAATCATCAAGCTTCCAGCCATTAACAATCAGCTGAGCGTGCAACTGTCTGCCGAGGTAAGGGAAACTAAGACCAGCACAAGCATAGGCAAGAGAAATAAAGGTCTCCCCATTGGGTTTGGAATCAGAAAGTGACATCTGAAGAAAAAGCAACAATGCCTCTTCATAAAAGCCATTCCAAGCAAACCCACCAATCATGGCTGTCCAAGAAACAACATTCTTCTCCGGCATAGTCCCGAACAAACCATAAGCCGCTTCCACATTCCCCGCACGACAATACCCAGATATCATACTAGTCCAAGTAATCACATTCCTAAACTCCATCTGGTCAAACAATGCCCTCGCCTCATCCATTCCACCATTTTCAGCATAACCCGCGATCATAACATTCCACGACACCACATTTCTACAAGGGGTCTGTTCAAAAACCATTCTCGCTCCCTCCAAATCCCCATTCCTAACCAACCCACCAACCATCGCATTCCACGACACGACATTCTTCTCCGGCATTACATCAAACACCCTCCTTGCATCCTCAACCCTCCCCGCATCCGCATACCCACCAAGCATCGCGGTCCAAGAAACCACATTCCTCTCCGGCATGCTCTCGAAAAACCAGCGAGCCTCGTCGAGCATCCCAGATTGCAAGTACCCGGACAACATAGCATTGCAGGTGACGATGTTTCTGTGCGGCATTACGTCGAACAGCATCCGAGCTTGGAATACATGACCCTTTCGGGTGTAGTTGGTGAGCAGCGAGGTCCATCGAACAACACGGGCGTGGAGGTCTCCGGCTGAAAAGCTCTGAAGAAGAAGGTTCCGTGCTTCGTGATGCCACCCTTTGGTTAGATAGCGGAAGAGCAGAGACTCGTCGCATACGGTTTTGGCAGTGAATGCTACCGGAGCTTGAGAAGGGTTGGTGCATGAACAATAGCACTGGTAGTGATACTGATACTTGAAGCGCCTCAATGCCAGCATCAACCGCTGAAGAATTGATGAGTGGTGGTGAAGAAGCATTGCACATAAACGACAAGCCGTTTCTCATTTTATATCCCACTTTAATTCTACTTTTTTCAAATGTATTTTATTAAAGGAGTTATATTATTAATGTATTGTGATGTAACTACTAACTAGAGTACAGGTGTTTGTATCACGAGTTGGGATAAGATTGTGCTTGCCATTCCCTTGGCTGAGCCTATTTTTAAACTCGACTTTGTTCATATACTCGAAGAAACTCGATGAGGTACAAGTTTAACAAAAATTAACCATAAAATGATGAGTTAGAGTTTGATGAAGTACGAGTTTAACAAAATTTGAGACACACGTTAAAATGTAGATCAAGGAAATTAGAACAAGAATTAAAGAATTCATGAATGAGAGCCTAAGAGGAATGTGACTGTAGGCCATAACTATTGAAAATAAAAGAATCGTATGTATCACGAGCAATAAGGGAGAGATGACTGTATATTTTCAAAAAATGGTGAGGTGACTAATTGTTAAGAAATTAAATGAAAAGTGAGATTTTCTCACATCCTTGAAATCTGATTGGTTGACGGTGTAAAAAAACTTTACACCGTCGGTGGATCAAACTTTTTCTCTTGTTTGACTACAATACTCTCCATATTGTTTTTTGGTACATACTCTCCATATTGAAGACTTTAACTTTGTTTCTACAGCGCAAATTTTCAGTTTTGATTAGAAATAAATAAGGGTTAAATGACTTTGGAAAATACTTAGATCAAGTTCCTTTTATCTTTTGCATTAATTTCTTCATTCAAACAAATGGACTTGATTTCATTTATTAAAAATTTATTGTTGAGTTCACATAAAAAAAATTGATCTCGTAAAATAGTGAAATATTGACATTAATCTCTCGATGAAGTACAAGTTTAACAAAAATTGAGACACACGTGAAAATGTAGATCAAGGAAATTAGAACAAGAATTAAAGAATTCATGAATGAGAGCCTAAGAGGAATGTGACTGTAAAAGGTCATAACTAATGAAAATAAAAGAATCGTATGTATCACGCGCAATAAGGGAGAGATAGACTGTATATTTTCAAAAAATGGTGAGGTGACTAATTGTTTGACTACAATACTCTCCATATTGTTTTTTTTTAGGGGTGAACATGGGTCGGGTAGATCCAATGAATCCGTCCAACCCAATCCGATCCAATAGGAAAAATGCGGGTTGGATCGGGTAATCGGGTTAATCGGATGGATTTTACTACAACCCAACTAAGTTCGGATCGGATTTCGGATTCAGTTCAAATCCATCCAACCCAACCCAGAATCCATACATATAATAATAAAATTTTTTATAATTTTACTCATACTTTGAGTGCTAGTGTCGGAGTGATGACTTTTTGAAACTTTGAGACTTAAGTATTTGTAGTTATTTGTCATATTTGAACTTAGAGTATTTGTTTGTAGTTATTTACTACATATCTTTATATATTATTTGGCATGTTGGAGACATATAAGTTCTAAGTGTCATGGCATGACATTTAGTGTTACTTTTCACTTTTTAGGTACTATTTATGTTAGATTGTTTCATGTCATCTGGTAATGAAGTTTTATATTTCCATTATATTTGGCTATATTTCATTTATGTGGTATTATTTCATGCTATTTGGTATAACTTTTTGTGTCATTTTCATACTATTTAGTATTATGACATATTTAATATTTTTTATAACTTTTTCTGAATTTATAATAATATTTGCAAGATTTTTTAATATTTCAGATATATTTTTATTTTAATAGTGACCCAATCAATCCATCCAACCCAATCCGAACTTCGTCGGGTTGGTTTGGATCGAATCTGAAGAAGAAATTCGTGAAATCCAACCCAACCCAGACAATTTTGATCGGTTCGGATTTTATTTTGACCAAAATCCATCCAACCCAACCTATGTGCACCCCTAGTTTTTTGGTACATACTCTCCATATATAAAGACTTTAAGTTTGTTTCTATAGCCCAAATTTTCAGTTTTGATTAGAAATAAATAAGAGTTAAATGACTTTAGAAAATACTTAGATCAAGTTCCTTGTATCTTTTGCATTAATTTCTTCATTCAAATAATAACAAATGGACTTCATTTCTAAAAGTAAATGTCATTTATTAAAAATTTATTGTTGAGTTCACATAAAAAAAAATTGATCTCGTAAAATAGAGAAATATTGACTTTAATCACTCAAAATTAAGCTGGGTATTTTAAGCTGTTGCCAGTAAGAGTGTCCGGCTCAGTGGCTGATTTATGCAATTCTTGAGTGCAGGATGAGAAACCAAACACTGTTAAAGTATGAGCTTTTGGAAAGAAGATCCCTAGCTCTCATCACCATGGTTCATTAAGCTTTTGTTTCGATGTAAACTTACAAACAGTTTTGAATACCCTCTAAAGTGAACGGAAGTTAACACTCACTTAGAGACAAAAAAATGAACAAGTCTCTTATAGAATCATATGAAATTATATTTGCGTTCACTGAACTAGTATCCAAGCACATCAAGTGACGGGTTTCACAAATCAACACCATGAAACGCACTGAAAATTCTAACTGCTTAAGGTAATAAAAAAAACAATCAATGCAATCCTTGTAACCAACCCCAAGTATAACAACTTTTACAACAGTTGAGAAACTACAAAATTTTGATGAGGTTTTGAAACATAGCATAAACAAAAACCAGACACTCGGCTACAGTGAATTACTACTCCGGAGAAATAAAAACCTTTTAAGCAACTGCAACTGGGACCTCAACATCCTCTGCCAAAGCAGCAGCAGGTTGGATGTATTCATCCTCCTCTTTAGGAGTGTGGATTGTGACAATATCAGGGAGGGGAGTTTTAGGACCCTGTTTCCCTTTAGGATCCCAATCAAGCATTATCTTCACCTTGATACCAAGTACACCCTATAAGATAGTAAGGAAAATTTTCATCAGTGCCATCTCTACACGTAATAAAACAATGAATGAATAACTTCAAAATGTTGGCAACAAATAAAACTCTATCAGACGTCTAAAAAGAAGAAGCAAACCACATCTACAAAAAAGAAGCAAACCTGTCTAAGTAGCACATGTCTCACTGCAGAGTCAATGTAATCCTTGACTGGCTGCCCAGAAGAAATCATGTATCCATCCTTGAACTTCATGGATTTAGCTCTCTGGGCTCTCAACTTTCCACTGACTATGACCTGCTCAAATCAAACGACCATTACAACCAACTCATTAAAGAAAGCAAATAATAGCAGTAGTTCAGAGCAGCTGCAACAGAACGAACCTCACATCCCTTCGCGCCACTCTCCATGACAAATCTCAAAACACCATAGCAAGCCCTGCAACAAATGGTTTGAGAAATGGAAGAGTTCTTAATGTCCCCACAAAACACATCAAAATTGTATTGATGCAAATAAAAATGGGAAAATCTTAAAAACTACCAGTCCACAATACAAAGAGGTCGTGAAAATACAGAAAATTTAAAAACTACCAGCCAACATGGTGAAATATAAACAAATGCAGCAGAAACCCATATTTACAAAGAAAAAACAGTGACACACAAACAATATACATACTACAATACAGCATTCTCAAAACTCAGCTTAAACAAGCTGGTTGAACCAGTCAGGAAGGAAACCCTGTCACCTTAGACAGTCCAAGCAGATAATTAGATTGGAAAAGGGTTGCATACAATGATGTTTTCAACTTATTGGTGACTTTTGTTGGAAAAACCTTCTTTCTTGGTTGTTTAGCTATGTAATTGTGTGATGGTAATGGTTTTTAATTTCAAGTATGAACTTGTTAAACAATACTACCATGCATTATGAACTTTTTAGAATTGTTCAACATACACCGTCAACAACCAGTTACTCGAGACTCACTAGTTCAATGAGTGATCCATTGATCACATTACCCGAACCAAGTCATAACTGGTGAAAACTGATAACACTGCTGCTACAATAACAAGCAAAATTCTTTCTACCAAAGATAAAATCATGTTTAGCCAAAATCAAATCAATATAAAAGACACAGAAATTCTTAAATGATAGTGTATGTTCCTCTTATCTAAACAAGAGTGATGCTATTCGTTACTGGACAAATTCAACGAAATATAAGAATGAGAATTTGTTTTCAATACATAATGTTATTCACATTCAATTGCCTAAACTTAAGGAACTATTAACCAATCATTTTAATTTGAAAACCATTCGTTTCCGTAACAAGAAGCATTATTGTCAAAACAAATACATACAACAAAGGAAATTGACGAAGGGGAAGATGGATTTACCTTTCGCTTCTTGCTGATTGTCGCGAATGAGAAGGAAGGTGGAGAGAGAAGAGGCGCGAGACAGCATGTATTACTGGTTGCATAGTGCAGTGTAGAGTTAAGAAGAAATAGATTATCAATAAAATTGTCACAGAGGTGATTGTTGTTTCCCCTATACAATTTGACTTTGATCTACAACTCATATATCTGCTGGCTCATTTCTGATGGCATTTCCTTTTATTGTGATGTTTTCATGTTATAATGGTTATATGGATGGATGAAAAAATTTAGCTTGTGGTATCGTGTGGAAGAATTTATGGTTTTTTTATTTCTGATTCAATCTGTAGCTGTTATTTCTCTGTTTGTGTTGTGGCTTATTTTTGGTGTTGTAAATTGCACTTGCAATCAAACTCAGGTTTGGT
The DNA here is from genome assembly GCF_012489685.1 of Lotus japonicus. Lineage (NCBI taxonomy): Eukaryota > Viridiplantae > Streptophyta > Magnoliopsida > Fabales > Fabaceae > Lotus > Lotus japonicus. The sequence continues at coordinate 94,388,578 of NC_080043.1, read as the reverse complement.
GAAGACCAAAGGTATTATCAAGAATAATACTCTTTAGGAACAAAATTTCTATATATAGATTCAAACAATCACTTTTAATCCATATGATTACCTATTGAGTTTGTTGGGGGAGACAGGGGAGCCCATGAGCCGAGGAGCAAGACACCAAGAGATATCGACGCCACATCTTAACCTAAAACCTTAAGACATTAGGTTTATGAGTCACATCTCTTATAAAGTCTTCTCCTCACCCAAACTTAACCAATGTGGGACTCCAACTCCGCACTTGAATTTTCAACAATCTGCCCCTCAAGTGCGAGTCACCTCCACATTATCATGACCCCCTCTGCGGAAGCTTATCCACCATTGTACCGTCGTTCGTCAACGGAACCCGCCGCCTAGCCACACTGCTAGGAAGACTTTCGACACAAGGAGTCGTTACCATGGTCTCACGAACCATCGGCTCTGATACCACTTGTAGGGGATTCAAGCACCTCGACTTTTTCGATGTGGGACTTGACTCCAACACTTGATTCCAACAATCTCCCCCTCAAGTGTGAGTCCCTCAACCACATCACCCATTGTCCTCCTGTCTGCGGAAGCTATCCACCCTTGTACCGTCGTTCGTCAACGGAACCCGCCGCCTAGCCACACTGCTAGGAAGACTTTCGACTGCTAGGAAGACTTTCGACACAAGGAGTCGTTACCATGGTCTCACGAACCATCAGCTCTGATCCACTTGTAGGGGATTCAAGCACCTCGATTGCACTGAGTAGTAGAGCGAGAAATCACAGATAAAGCACACAACATCTTTGGTCACTGCTGAACATGATACCGCGATCCGCTGTACCCTTCAAGTACCGCTGGATCCACTTGACTGCTTCCCAATGCTGCTTCCCTGGCTTGGACATGAACTTGCACACTTGACTAACTGCTTGTGCCAAATCCGGTCTAGTGCAAACCATAGCATACATCAAACAATCAACTACACTGGCATAAGGAATCTTAGACATACCTTCAATTTCTGAGTCTGTCTTCGGACATTGTTCCAAAGAAAGCTTAAAATGATTCACCAATGGAGTACTCACAGGATTTGCCTTGCTCAACCACATCACCCATGGTCCTCCCGGCGGAAGCTATCCAACCTTGTACCGTCGTTCGTCAACGGAACCCGCCACCTAGGCACACTGTTAGGAAGACTTTCGACACAAGGAGCCGTTACCATGGTCCCACGAACCATCAGCTCTGATACCACTTGTAGGGGTTCAAGCACATCGATTGCACGAAGTAGTAGAGTAAGAAATCACAGATAAAGCACACAACATCTTTGGTCACGCAGTTCGGCCAAATTGCCTACCTCTACGACTATCGAGTAGCTATAACTCCTTTGTATTACTTGTGGCATGAAGCATGTGGTACCAAGTACAACTTTTAGGGTTACATTGTTATCATATTTATAGTGGATTCTATTGATCTCTATTTTACAATAAAATCCTAATAAATCCTATAACAATCCCTTAAAACCTTTTACAATCCACATTAAATCAAATCCTAATAAACTAAAGATTTTAGCCCAAAATATAATGAGTCAAATCTCAACAGAGTTTAAACACAGTTTAATATCAAGTTATTACATTGACGAGAAAAAAAAAGTTATTACATTTTACATTGTGTTTTTTTGGGTAAGTAAAATAGTATAAAAAGAAGTACTCAGTGGGGTACTTCAACCTAATATAAGAGGGGAAGAAAAGAGAACAAATAAAAGAATAGATACTATAATAGAAACAAAACCATGAATATATATCAACCCATTTCCCTACACTAATTCACTCTAGCATTTTACATTGTGTGACCAGTGACTAGACGTCATGCTTGGAGGCTCTATTAAAAAAGGTACACATATTAACCAGATTATAAATTACACCTAGGATTTATATAATGTTCTCAAGGATCATTATTGTGTCTTTGATTTTTAATAATACACCACCAGCTTCATAGCTTCTTCCTTTTATTTTATGAAGAACTTGCAATTTATTTCTCAAAATTACTTTCATTTTTCTCAATTTCATGTGTCAAACAATCCTGTATTATTACTTGAAATTTCTTATTGGACATGCAACGTGTTAATTTATTTACTTTTTCAAATTTTTATTTTGATTGTCCATTAGTTAATATCATTTTAGAAAAAAATATATGAAATTTAATTTGCATGTTAAAAAGTTAAACAGTAGCATTTTTCATGTACTATGATAAGAGTAAATTAGAATATCTTTAAATGTTAAAACAAATAAATTAGCAAAAGTTTTAATTGTTGCTGATGATATGATGTGATCCTATTACACTTGTTATGTTGGTTTTTATAATAACTTCATTTTTTTACAAATTAGTAAACATTTTTCAACTGTCGATGTATTATATATTTCACATATGCTATAATGATCACTTCTTAGTTTTCATGAAGATTTTAACACTTTAATTTTGACAGTTTGAAGGGTGTGGCGGCAAAGCTGATGTCGAACAACACTTCTCAAATAAGTTATGATGTTTTTGTGAGCTTTAGAGGTGTGGACATCCGTCACGGTTTTCTTAGTCATTTGACTAAGGCTTTTCCCCAAAAGCAAATAAACGCTTTTGTAGATGATAAACTTAAGAGGGGAGATGATATATCGCCTGCACTTCTTGAAGCAATTGAAGGATCATTCATTTCATTGATCATATTCTCAGAAAACTATGCTTCTTCACATTGGTGTTTGGATGAACTTGTGAAAATACTTGAGTGCAAAGAGAAATTTGGACAGATTGTAATACCTGATTTCTACAAGTTAGACCCTTCAGATGTACGACATCAAAGGAAGAGTTATAAAAATTCACTCGTTGAACATAAAAGGAAGTATAATTTGTACAAGGTGGAGCTATGGAGGCAAGCTTTAAACAAATCTGCTAATTTATCAGGAATTAAGTCATTGGATTTTCAGTAAGTTTTTTCACCATAGTTTCTTAAAAAATTTCAAGCTATTACTTATGATATTGCTTAAATAATAAAATACTTGAGCTTAACTTTTGTGTATAAAAAATGGGCTTGGAAGAGCTAGGCCCCACCAAAATGTTGAAATTTCTGGCTTGAATCTGATTAATTACCTCTAGTGGAGCATACTTGTGTCAAATGGAATACTTCCTCCGTTCTCATATACAAGTCACAATTAAGTGAATTAACTATTTATCTTATATTAAGAAAGTAATTAAAAAAGTTAAATACTAAGTATTATATATATGGGTAAATTTGAAAAATTGCATTCGATGCTCCCTAGATATCTAAAAAGTGACTTATATTTTAGATTTTTTTTCTCAAAATGTGACTCTTATATGAGATTGAGAACAGAGAGAGAGTAATTAGCAAAATACTTACACTCCTCTAGATTAATTTTAGTTTAATGCAGGAAGACAGGAACTCATTCATTCAGACTATAATTTAGTGGTTATTCAGGCCCATAATCCAATTTAGTGTAATTAGGCCCAAGAAAAACAATTAACCATACTCCAATTTTCAAAGCATATAAAAATGACACTTTTCGGAAGACTACTAGTTATATGATCCGCATAAGCCTTCTATTTGTTGTTGTAGTTGACCTTCTTAAAAATATAACATGATTATGGCTGTTTAACCTGAGGTTTTCATGGTAACTACTATGGAGAAAGGGAATGTACAAGAAAATGAACATTCTATCATTCTTGTTGAGCTCCTATATTACAAACTTTCAACCCATTGTGATTTATAGTAATGCCATTAATTTTCATACATTTTCTTCTTTTTCTTGTTTAGGAATGATGCTGATCTGCTGGAAGAAATCATCAATCGTGTGTTGATGAATATGCCTAAGTATCCGGTTAACACAAAAAGACTTGTTGGAATGGAAAAACCAATTGCACATTTGGAATCATTGTTATGCCAAAAGTCAAAAGAAGCGCGTGTTATTGGAATTTGGGGTATGGGTGGTATTGGCAAGACAACTATTGCAGAAGAGATATTTAACAAAAAACATTTTGAGTATCAAGGATCTTGTTTTTTGGAGAAGGTAAACGATGAATTACAAAAACATGGAATAAGGTATTTGAAGGAAAAACTTTTTTCTACACTATTAGCAGAAGATGTGAAAATTGACACCCCAAATAGATTGTCCAGTTATATTAAGAGAAGGATTGGTCGTCTGAAGGTTCTTATTGTTCTTGATGATGTGAACGGTACAGATGAGGTAGAAAATATATTTGGAACTCTTGATTGGCTTCGGGCATGTAGTAGAATAATAATAACAAGTAGAGATAAGCAAGTACTTATTTCTAACAAAGCTTATGACATATACCAGGTCGGGGCATTGAGTTCTAGTGAAGCACTTGAGCTTTTCAATTTTAATGCATTTGACCAAACTCATCTTGACATGCGGTCGTATAATGATTTGTCGCGAAGGGTGGTCAATTATGCTAAAGGCGTTCCATTGGTTCTTAAAGTTTTGGGTCATCTTCTTTGCAGAAAAAATAAGGAAGTATGTGAAAGTCAGCTAGACAAACTTATGAAAATGTCAATTAAAAAAGTTCATGATGTAATGAAACTAAGCTATGATGATCTTGATCTCAAAGAGACAGATATTCTTTTAGATATTGCATGTTTCTTCAACTGTATGCAAATGAAAGTGAGCTCATTAGTGGAGTTATTGAAAGATCATGAAAATGATAATTCAGTGGTTGTTGGGTTAGAAAGACTAAAAGACAAAGCTCTTATGACTATTTCTGAAGATAATGTTGTTTCTATGCATGACATTATTCAAGAAATGGGTCGGGAGATTGTTCGCCAAGAATATGAGAACTCTGGACGCCCCAGTCGACTATGGCATCAAGACGATATTCATGAAGTATTGGAAAATAACAAGGTCAAGGTCCAAATTGAATGTGTATCTTTTGATAACATTTGTTTTTTATGAGAAATGTGGCTTTTTAATGGTGTTTAAAATTTGTTATGTTTTCATGGCAGGGGACTGAGGCTATTAGAAGCATAACTATAGACTATTCATTAATTATTCATCTGAAGTTGAGCCCTTACGTATTTGCTAAGATAATCAAACTACAATTTTTGAAAATTCAAGGGAGAGGTCGTGTGAAGTGCTATGATCTTTTTCTTCAAGGGTTTAAAGTTTGGCCTCTAAAATATTTGTTGTGGAGGGATTGCCCTCTAAAATCACTGCCAGAGTGTTTTTCTGCTAAAAGTATTGTTAGATTGGAGTTGCCAGGAGGTCAGATGCAAAAACTTTGGGATGGAGTGAAGGTAAATACGTGTCTTTTTCCTATTAATATTTTGGATCCTGATTTGAATGTTTTCATAATATAAGTTTTTAGCTATGGGTTTAGAATTTAGATGTATGAATGCATGTTGTGCCAGTGCCACTTATCTTGTAGAAGATTTGATTTTTCATGCACATTGAAATTGATTTATTCTTTAGATGATATAGTAGAAATGAAATATGATTATGATTTTCCTGATAGGTGCATACTTTATCTTTCTAAGATACTTGTCTTTTCCTCTCAGTTTTGTTGTTGATGCGGCAATTTATTCTAGGGGTTACATATTAATTTTTAGAAGGTCTCCGACTCCAAGTAATATAGTTTAAGATGTACTTTGCATAATATTGCTTGGAAGGGTTGTTCATTTTGCTTATATTTGGTTTCTTCATTTTGTTTCAGAATTTGGTTAATTTAAAAGAAGTTCTACTCGCTAGAGGCTATTTCCTGGAGGAGCTTCCAGACTTTTCAAAAGCCATAAATCTCGAGGTTCTGGATGTCTGTGATTGTGTGAGATTGAAGAGTGTCCATCCATCTATTTACTCTCTCAACAAGCTTCAGATATTCAAACTAAAAGGGTGCGAGTCCCTTACCGAATTTACAAGTGATACTCGTTTAAGCTCCTTGTGGTATCTCGACCTTACAAGTTGCACAAGTCTAAGGAAGTTGTCAGTGACCTCAGAGAATATCACAGACCTACGTTTGGGGGGAATTCCTGCCAATGTATTGCCGTCATCATTTGCTTGTCAAAGCAAGCTAGAAATCTTGGATTTACGCAAAACTAAATATGAGACTTTACCTTCAAGCATCAAGAATCTTACAAGATTGCAATGTCTACTCATATCTGGCTGTTTTGAACTTCTGTCAATACCGGTGCTTCCCCTGTCCCTTGAAACTCTATCAACTGATGGATGCAAATCACTAAAGACAATATTCTTCCCTTTAACAGATGCTGAACAATTCAACGAAAAAAGGAAAAAAGTTTCATTCTGGAATTGCTGGAACTTGGATGAACGTTCACTTAGGGATATTGAGTTGAATGCACAAATCAACTTGATGAAACTTGCATATCAACATTCATCCACACCACAACATAAAGATGACCATGTCTTTCGAGCATCGTACTTGTATCCTGGGTGGTGTCGGGTTCCAGAGTTGTGCAGGGGTCCAAAGTGGTTGGAGTACAAGACAACAAATGATGAAATGATTATTAATCTCTCTTCTACCCAACTCTCCCCTTTGTTGGGTTTCATTTTTTGCTTCATCCTCGCTGGGGAGGACTCAAGAGAATATGGTGGACCAGTTAAGTTTGATATCACTATATTTGATGGTGAGAGTGAGGATAAAAAGGGTTATGTGATGGATTCATATATTGCAACGGGTCATCTATGCTTCATCTACGACAAAAAATGCTCTCACTTCATAACTAGCGCAACAAAAAATAAGACAAGGTTTAAAATTAAGGTTGCAACACGGGCAGTTAAATCCAAAATGGGTCGAGTGATGAACTTGAAGATCATAGAGTTTGGAGTCAGCCCCGTAAACACCTTGACATATCACAATTTCAATCAGCAAATGAAATTTTGTGATTCCATAATCAAATGCGCACCTGAATCATTCGCAACATCATCCTATATATTTCCTTCCTGCAGTTGAAGATGAAGAATTTGATTTTTACTAAGTCCATATTCCAATGTAAGTAGATATGGTTAACATTTAAGTCATCAACTTTAGTTCTTATAACATTATATAGTATTATTGAACTATTATAAAAAAACACAATTTTCATTGAAATTTTGTAGACACAGGATAGTATCTAAAGAGGTTTTGTAAGATTTAAATTTCAGCATGCGCAAAAAGTCAAGTTTGGGAGGGGCTTGGGTTTTAACTCTTATATATCCGCAATTCTTTGATTTGCATGATTATCTCTTCTTCTTAGATTTGCATTGAGCACCGCTCCTTTGCAAGGGAAGCCAGGATGTTATCTCTGTCCGATGATATCAAAAGTTCGCCCTACCAGGTTGGTTCGTGGGAAGCTGCTGACTAGATTTCACAGCAGACACTGTTGTTGGAAGCTAGGTAACCCTGGCCTTAATGATTCGGAGGGATGACACTTAGAACTCATGGTGGAAACTGATGAAGGCGATGTTGATGCATCTCTATTCAAGCAATTTGTTGGTTCACTCAGATATTTGTGCAATTTAAGGTCTGACATTTCCTATTGTGTGGGACTCATTAGCAAGTTCATGAGTGCACCTAAGAAATCACATTTAGCGGTTGCCAAAAGAATTTTGAGGTATTTGCAGGGTACTACAGACTATGTCATATTGTTTCAAGACAGAAAATAGTTGGAAAGGAGCTGGAGCTGATTGGTTTTACAGATTCTGATTACAATGGTGATTTTGATGATAGGAAAAGTACTTCTGAGTACTTGTTTAGCTGCATGGAGCTCCAATTTCTTGGATCTCAAAGAAGCAACCTGTCATAACTCTTTCTTCATGTGATGCTGAATAAATAGCAGAATCTTTTGCTGCCTGTCAGGTTGTTTGCCTTGAAGAGTTGCTAAAAGAAATGGGACATGACTTGGACATTGAGCCGACACACCTTTGTGGCTGGAATGGATGATGGGGAGGTTGCTGTTGATGAGTTGCTAAAAGAAATGGGACACGACTTGGAAATTCTTCTGCACCAGAAATGGATGATGGGGAGGTTGCTGTTGATGACCCCCCGGATGCACAACAGCAATAATAAAAGGGCTTGATGCTATTTACAAGTTTAGACACCCAACATTGTATTTACAAGTTGTATTTTCAGAATGTGAATGTGGTGGAGGCTGCTAGTCCATGTCAAATTGCACAATCACTTCCACCAAGGCCAAGGGTGGCTAGGTTGATTCCATCTAAAACAGCTATGAATTTAGCATCAGCATCTGCTGCAGCTTCTCTCAATTTCAATGCTTTTCAATAATAGTCTTGGCTGTTAATATAATCAAAACCTCATTCTAAGTTTGCAATATGAACCGTTTCTTCAATTACAATACACAAATGAAACTAGCTTATACACTATTTCATCTTATTAAAAATGCTACAAGTCCCCCAACTCAAGTTTGCTGTATGAAAAAAATAAAATGACTAGAGGCCATATATTGCTGAGAGATTGTTTGCTTAAGGCAGGGTGGATTACTTCCTTTTGATAACTGTAAAATAAATTTAGAAGATTAACTTGTTGCAGCCACATAAATCCATGTTTTGGCTTGTGGTTGTCGAGTCTTTTGAAAATGTGTGCATGTATTGGTGATCGAGTATGTATGACTCTGTATATTGAAGTATCAATAGCTGCAGATGTACCAAGTCCTTTATCACATTTGTCAAAGTTTATGCTAAATATGAGTCTTGTGTTGACAGGAGGATTGTGGTATTGTATTAAAAATCTGAAAATCATGGGAGACTTTGAAATATTAATTTTGAATTAACCAGAAAGGAAGAAACAGAAAACTTTGTTGCAATTTCACTGTGGCATGCCTTACATTCATTAAGACTAATCTTGTTACAACAGTTAGTCTCAATGTATTAGTATGGCCTGGGATACCTGATCTAACACGGAATAAAGTAAAAATGTTCAATAAAGATTCATAGATATATAAACAATATAAACACCCACAAATATCTTATTTTTATCTTTATTTCTCACTTCTTGTCAAATCATATTATATATCACATTCATTACTTTTATGTCTTTATTTCCTTTCTTTTTTAAGGTATCTGCCACTGAAGGATGTATATGAATCATAACTCAATAATGTTCATTGCGAGATATTAAAGTTTTGCAGAGGAACAATTGCTGGATGGATAACGTGTGAGTGGTTAAAAAGTTAAGAGGCACTGTTGAGCATTATTGTGTGAGTTGGTACTTTTAGACTCGAGTCAAGTCAAGTGATATTATTGCTTCTTCCATCTATTTAACTTCAGATCTAGATGATGCTGCAACAACAACATATTTGAGCAAGATTAGTTGAATCAGATTTCTCATTCTAACAGCCAGATCAGGTAAAATCTGTTCAATTTCAGATTTCAAACTTTTTTTTTCTCTTTCTTTTTCTTTCCACTAATCAGTCTTGTGTTGATTTCCCTTATTGTGAGACTCTGATTGTAGAGATAAGTTAAAGAAAGATTAGCACTTGTTCCAATTCAATGGCATCTTCTTCCGGAGCTTCTCAAATAAAATGTGCTGTACTGGTTGCATGTATTACTGGTTGCATACTGCTCTACTTTAGAGTCAAGAAGAAGAGACAAATCATCAAGAAAGATATTGTCGTAAAGGTGAATATTGTTAGACTTTTATCTAAACCTAGTATATTTGCTGACTGCAATTCAATTTATAAAGTAGTTAATACATTGACCAGAAAAAAAGTTATTGCATTTTACTCTGTATTAATTTTGAAGGAACCTGGATTAGTCATGCCTCTATTCATAAAGGCACACTTTTATTCTAGGATTTTTTTTTTAATGTTTTCATATAGGACACAAACTTCATAGCTTCTGCATTTTATTTTATCTAAAACTTGCATTATATTTTATTTTTCAAAATTATATTCATTTTTCTCAATTCCATGTTAATCATAAGAGGACACACCAATGTATTAATATATTTACTTTTTAAAATCGTGATGTGGGTTGATTTTTCCCACGAGCTCAAGTTGGCATATTAATTAGTATCATACTAGCTAGTAACCCGTGCTATGCACGGTGCCATTTTTTTCCCAAAATATTTTATTATAACATAATATGATGTGATTTAAATGTCTTAATCCAATCAAAATATATTGAATTAAATTGTACCTCACATCTTATTTTTTCCTATTTTCTTTCTAATTTAATTTAATTATAATTTCATACGAAAATATAAAGAAAAACAAATAACAAAGTATCAAAACAATATCTATAAAATACCATGTTATCTTAATTTTTTTCCAAATATATTACAATGAGATATTAAGTTAACAATAAAATAAAAGTAAGTGTCCCTATTTTGACTTTGGTTTTTTATAAATATAAATAGAAGACTCATCCTATCATAATATAATAAATAACAATCATACCAAATAAATTATTAAATTTTTTACAATTAATTTCAACTTGAATCAGAAAGCTCTGGTACCAACTTGAATGAAATATTCTGATTGATTATTCCATGAAGCTGAGTACATATATATATACAAGAGTTTAGGGATAGCTAAATAAGGAAAAGATCTATCCTCATAAAAGATAAAATATACTAAATATATTTATCCCTATTTATTTTATCTACATATCTCAACAGACTTGTTCCAACATCACCAAAGACAACACCAAGAGTCTGAAAAGCCAATACAATTTTCTTTCCCAAATTGATATCCTGCAATAAAATATAATAAAAGACAACAAACATAAAACATTAATACATAGCTCGCTAACTCTCCACTACAGCTTACAGCTATAGAATTTGATGATTAGCAGTGCAAGGTTTTTAAGGAGCAGAAGTGAGCTCAAGCCATACACAAGTGAATTACAGACTGAATTTCATATTATCCACAGGACTAAATATCCTTCCTCGTAATTTTAAAATTGATGAGGTAGAATACAATAAGTAAATTGCACAGACATTAAGTGAATCAGCACATGAGCAACTCAAAAATCGGTGATTGGAAGCCAACGCAAAGATGCTCAGGGAGGTGATTAAAATGACAGTCACAACAGCAGGAAATGCACCAGAGGACCTTCAAGCGAAGTGTTACAAGCCAGTGACATCTCCTCAATAACCACCTCTGGATTCCATAGAAATTAACCAGTGGATCTGATGCTAATAAATGGCTGTGATGTCCATTAATAGGTTGAGAAATGAAACCCTTTCACCCTTCCACTAAGCCATTGCCAAGCCCTGAATTGTGCAGTTTCAAGTAGAGCCAATGCGTCATCTCTATTCCTTCCATTGAACACCACCTGGTTTATGTGATCCCAAACTCACATAACCAGCAATGAATGATGTCAGAGCATAACATACAATGAAGGTTGTGACAATGGTTCCTCGTATGCACATGTAAGGAAATTCACATAATAATGAAGGGGAAACAAAATGGACAAACAAAATATGGTCAATAGGAAAGCTAGACAACAATAGTTGTGACTTGTGATATATGAGAAGAAAATAACAAATGTGTATTGCATTAAGTCTCTTTTGTGCACAATCACACTATCTCAATAAAACCATTATTCAGAGTAACATAGTAATAAGTAATGCACTTACCCAACATACAACATCCCAACAATAGCTAACAACATGACAACAAGCACCAACGTTGCAAGCTGAGCACCTATGCCAACAACAGCTGTAAGAAGAATCAAATAGCGAGGAGGCCGAAAAACATCACCATGCACAGATTTCCAGCCAGATTCTTCACTAATATCTCTCTCCTGAAAAATTTTGAGAATTGACCAAATCATTTTTCCGTGAAAAAGGAATGGATATTCCACAAATAAATAAAAATTTACAGACAAAGTCAACAAAGGCTCACCAAAGTTTCCAAATCATCATCTTCCCGAGCATACTTTTCATAATCATTTCTCAAAGTTCCATTAATATCATTGACACCAATCCAGTTAGAAATATGACCATCATGAAAGAGTTAAAAATGGAGAACCAGTGAATCTACAGAAGCCAAAATAGCAAAGTTTTTTCACTGACAAGGCCACAAAATTAAATGCATAGCAGATAATCAATGATAAACACCACTTCAATCTAAGATATGAAGCTGGCAACATTAATTTTCACCTGATGCTCAAAGAACGGATAGTCTAGATATTGAAGGTGTGAAAAACGACTAGAAGGGGGGGGTTGAATAGAGTTTTGAATATAAAAACTTTCCCCTTAAGATTTAAAGTAAATCTTTTCGGTTTCTCTAAGATAGAAGGTGCAGCGGATAAAGATAGAGAGAAGAGAGAAGCACACAAGTATTTTATCCTGGTTCACTTGATAAATCCCTCAAGCTAATCCAGTCCACCCGTTAAGGTGATTTCTTCCTTCTTAGAATGAAGGCAATCCACTAATCAGATAATTGTTACAACTGCACTTGAAACCTACAAGTGACTAACAATACACTGACTTAGCTCACACTAAGATTCACTCTCTTAGTCTTCTCTAGGATCCGATCAACCTTGATCTCCTAAAGGAATCACCACTAAGATTCACTCTCTTAGTCTTCTTAAGGATACTGACCTACCCGGTCCCTTAAGGAAAATCAAACATCTTCTGATCTTCTTAAGGTTTGCTTCTAAATAAGCTGAGTGTAAACTAAATAAGAACAGATGAAGAAAGTAGAGGCTGAATCTTTTCTTGTATTGCAACTCTTGGTTTTTCTCCCTTGTTCTTCACACTTCTTTCTCTTCTTCAGCCTTAAATAGTCCAAGGTGCAAAGGATATTTCTGTTGAGAGAATATGACCGTTGGAGGGCATTTCTGGAACTTTCAGAACCTGCTGTGGCTGAACCTTGGTAGGTAGGCTTTTCAGAATAGTACACTGCTCTTGTACTTCTTGATAGAGACATTTGCCTTTAACCAATGACTTCTGATCAGAGGAATGCTTCGTGTTGGAACTTGTGAGGCTTGGTGATCAGAGTCAGAGGGAAGCTTGGATCCTCTGACCTTCGTAACTTAAGATCTTCTGGACCTTCAGAGCCTCTGATCCTTCAGATCTTCTGATCCTTCAGAGCTTCTGTTCCTTCAGATCCTCTGATCCTCAGATCCTCTGATCTTCAGATCCTCTGATCCTCAGATCCTCTGATCCTCTGATCTTCAGATCCTCTGATCCTCAGATCCTCTGATCCTCAGATCCTCTGATGAATATATCTTCTGGTGTCAGAATCAGAACCTGTTTGTCAAAACACTCAAGACAAACATTAGAGTATCATAGTTGTTCATCCACAAATAAATACTTGTTATCATCAAAATATAGAGTTGTACCACATGACCAAATCTTGATCTTACAGATATAACCACCTAGTGATCCAGATAACAAGTAGCAAACAATAGACAACATGATAATGTGAATGAGCTTTGTCCAACAACAACCCAATATCACACCCTTATATAGCAAAATTTTCAAGTCAAATTCAAACACAACACATTTTATGTCACTTTATCCCATTAAAAGTTTCTGGAAAAGCAAACTCTGCCATAAAGTGATCCATTTACTTTACACTGCAAATTGAAGATGAAAAAGTAAAAACCTGAAAAAGTGCATGAAAAAGGAATAAAACTCTAACATTCATGAAAAAGTTGATCAAAAAGCTGATTGAAATCTAATTAATTACTCTCTTATGGTTCACCTTCATAGGAAAAGTTACATCAAAAGTAAATTCTGCTTTTCCTGCAACTATAAAGTTCAAACCTGAAAAAGTACATGAAAAAGGAATGCAACCCAAAAATTCATGAAAAAGTTTATTAAAAAACTGAATAAAAACAAATTAATCTCTCCCTTATGGTGCACCTTCATCACAAGGGCAAGAAACCCTTATGTGAATAGTAGCCAAAATGCTTCCCCTTTGTAGTAGTTTAGACACACAAAGGGGAAATACATATTTTCTCTAACTAAAAAATATGTATCCTAGATCAAATGATTATTAATCTCAATACTTAATTTCATAATTTTTTATTTCTATTATTTAGACACACAATTATTAATTTCGTATCATATATCAAATTAATAATAATCTCAATACTTAATTTCATAATTTTTTATTTCTATTATTTAGGCCTACAATAATCTATACTATCAATATTTTTTTTTGAATACTCTATACTATCAATATTAATATCCACATAATAAATATTAACAAATATCATCTATTAAAAGAATTATTACATAGAGCTAAAAATAAACAATATGAAATTATTTCCTTCAGATCTTCTGATCTTCAGATCCTCTGGTCCTCAGATCTTCTGATCTTCTGATCTTCAGATCCTCTGATCCTCAGATCCTCTGATCCTCAGATCTTCTGATCTTCAGATCCTCTGATCCTCTGATCTCAGATCCTCTGATGAATATATCTTCTGGTGTTAGAATCAGAACCTGTTTGTCAAAACACTCAAGACAAACATTAGAGTATCATAGTTGTTCATCCACAAATAAATACTTGTTATCATCAAAACATAGAGTTGTACCACATGACCAAATCTTGATCTTACAGATATAACCACCTAGTGATCCAGATAACCAGTAGCAAACAATAGACAACATGATAATGTGAATGAGCTTTGTCCAACAACAACCCAATATCACACCCTTATATAGCAAAATTTTCAAGTCAAATTCAAACACAACACATTTTATGTCACTTTATCCCATTAAAAGTTTCTGGAAAAGCAAACTAGGTCATAAAGTGATCCATTTACTTTACACTGCAAATTGAAGATGAAAAAGTAAAAACCTGAAAAAGTGCATGAAAAAGGAATAAAACTCTAACATTCATGAAAAAGTTGATCAAAAAGCTGATTGAAATCTAATTAATTACTCTCTTATGGTTCACCTTCATAGGAAAAGTTACATCAAAAGTAAATTCTGCTTTTCCTGCAACTATAAAGTTCAAACCTGAAAAAGTACATGAAAAAGGAATGCAACCCAAAAATTCATGAAAAAGTTTATTAAAAAACTGAATAAAAACAAATTAATCACTCCCTTATGGTGCACCTTCATCACATGGGCAAGAAACCCTTATGTGAATAGTAGCCAAAATGCTTCCCCTTTGTAGTAGTTTAGACACACAAAGGGGAAATACATATTTTCTCTAACTAAAAAATATGTATCCTAGATCAAATGATTATTAATCTCAATACTTAATTTCATAATTTTTTATTTCTATTATTTAGACACACAATTATTAATTTCGTATCATATATCAAATTAATAATAATCTCAATACTTAATTTCATAATTTTTTATTTCTATTATTTAGGCCTACAATAATCTATACTATCAATATTTTTTTTTGAATACTCTATACTATCAATATTAATATCCACATAATAAATATTAACAAATATCATCTATTAAAAGAATTATTACATAGAGCTAAAAATAAACAATATGAAATTATTTCCATCAGAGCTTCTGTTCCTTCAGATCTTCTGGTCCTCAGATCTTCTGATCTTCAGATCCTCTGATCCTCAGATCCTCTGATCCTCAGATCATCTGATCTTCAGATCCTCAGATCCTCTGATCCTCAGATCATCAGATCTTCTGATCTTCCGATCCTCTGATCCTGAGATCCTCAGATCCTCTGATCCTCAGATCCTCTGATGAATATATCTTCTGGTGTCAGAATCAGAACCTGTTTGTCAAAACACTCAAGACAAGCATTAGAGTATCATAGTTGTTCATCCACAAATAAATACTTGTTATCATCAAAACATAGAGTTGTACCACATGACCAAATCTTGATCTTACAGATATAACCACCTAGTGATCCAGATAACAAGTATCAATGATCCATCTTTAATATCAGGGATCCATATAACTTTGTTAGGCTTTGAATGGTGCAAATAGTTTACTCTAAGCTGACAAATATTTGTATAAAAAGTACCTAAGCTTAAACAAAATAGAACGGATAGGTATATCAATACTTAGTTGAGGGAACGGACTACTGCCTCAGTAGTTGAAGCATCTCTTAATGCTTGAAGGGCAATCTTTTTGAAGAAACACAGATTCGTCATAAATTTTCAGAACTTAAGAAATTCCATGATCCTCCTATAATAAAATAAAGTAAATCCACTAATGATCAAAACAATAACTGCCTATTTTATATGGGGAAAAGAAACAAACGAATTTTGATGTTCAATATAGCAGGGTCACACTACAAATAATGAAATGTCCTCTAATGACAACAAAATTGCAAATCACTTAAGAGTACATATCTTCAACCGATTCAGGTTTAATTTTGACCAACTTCATAAGCCCTGCTCTTCAAGATCACCATTTTTAGCATATTCAACAGCTGCAGCAGCCATGAGCTCATCGAAGTTTGCTGTTTTCCCAAGTACTATTTCAATCTTGGCCTTTTGGACAGGTCTACCTCTAGAATCATCCTTGATGTCAGCTGTTGATGTCTTTCTTTTCAACAGCAAGCCCGTTATTCTTCAAAATTTCAGCAACAGTTACCACTGTGGCAATAGCCATTCTTTTGAGCCACTTCTCTTTGCTGCACAGCTTCCTGTGAAGTAACATAAAATTAAATGTAAGATTATTCTTCATCAAAGAATACAAAAAGAATGCAAATAACAGATAGCAAACAATAGACAACAAGATAATGTGAATGAGTTTTGTCCAACAACAACCCAATATCACACCCTTATATAGCAAAATTTTCAAGTCAAATTCAAACACAACACATTTTATGTCACTTTATCCCATTAAAAGTTTCTGGAAAAGCAATGAAAATGAAAAGTGCTCAGAAAAGTACTGAAAGGGAAAAGTAGCCATAAAAGGTAAATAGAAAAACACAGCGAAAAGTAAAAATGAGAATGATTTTATAACCATTAGATTGAAATCAATGGCTGAGATTAGAACACCTGATTATTGAAACTAAATAGAAAAACCAAAAAGTAATCCTTATGGTGCACCTGCGAAACATTTTTTAAAAACCCTAATGTGAATAGTAAAAAAATTCTATCTCTTTGTAGTAGTTATAGATTAGAAAAAATATATCATTAACCATTAGTTTGCATGCTAAATAATGAAATAGGAGTGTAGAGAAAAGTTGTACATTGACGGGAGATAAGACCTAGATAAGCTCTTATATATGGATAATAGCCACCTCTTGAGTTAGGTTTCCCAAATTCTAATATGCATCCACAAATGTTCATCCATGCTCTAGAGCCCCATTAGCGTTTAGTCATATAACTTATATAGAGGGGTGTTGAAAAGTCTCACATTGACTAGATATAACCCATATAACCCTTATGTATGAGAAGACAATTCCGACCTCTTAAAGATTGCTTTTTAGGTACAGTTAGACCTCTAAAATTCATTTTCAAGTACTATAGGATTAAAAAGAGTAAATTATTATATCTTTAAATGTTTTAAAAAATAAATTAGCAATTTTTTTAATGGTTTTGATGATATATTAAAATGTTTTTATGATTTGATTCTAATATATGATACTTTAATTTGTTAAGATGTTAGTTTAAAAAGATTGTACGATTTACCAACAAGTATGAGCACAATTTGTTTATAGTTGAGCGCCTTAAACATTTAGTTGAGAGTCTGATCTCTAATAGTTTGTATGGAAAAATATTTTTTGGGATAGTGTACTCACTTAATGTAATCTTAAACTCGACCTCGTGGTGATTAGTCTTATAACTAACTGCCAAAAAGAATTTTTTTTATAATTTAGTAAATATTTTTCAACTGTTGATGTATTCATTTATGTTATATTGATCATTTCTTAGCTTTAATGAGAAAATAATACTACTTTTTTTTTTTGACAAATTGAAGAGTGTAGAGGGAAATCCAATGTCAAACAACTCTCCTCAAATATATCATGATGTTTTTGTGAGCTTTAGAGGTGAAGACATTCGTCACGGTTTTCTTAGTCATTTGACCAAGGCTTTTATTCAAAAGCAAATACAGGCCTTTGTGGATGATAAACTTAAGAGAGGAGATGATATATCCTCATCACTTTTTGAAGCAATTGAAGGCTCGTCCATTTCATTGATCATATTCTCTGAAAATTATGCTTCTTCACATTGGTGTTTAGAAGAACTTGTGAAAATACTTGAGTGCAAAGAGAAACATGGACAGATTGTAATACCTGTTTTCTACAAGGTAGACCCATCAGATGTACGACATCAAAGGAATAGTTATGAAAGTGCACTTACTGAACATGAAAAGAAGTATAATTTGCACAGGGTTCAAATCTGGAGACAAGCTTTGAACAAATCTGCCAATTTATCAGGAATTAACTCATTAAATTTTCAGTAAGTTTTCTCACCATAATTTATCAATATTTTTCTAGCTATAACTTATGATATCTGAATATTGTCACAAGCTCGTTGCTTAAATAGCAAAAGACTACGATTAATGGGTGGTTGTTTCAAGTGATATCTTTTATTTCTCTTAAGTAAGATGTCGAGTTTGAGTTTTGTTAATGAAAATATTCTCTATAGTGAGAGCCCCACCAAAATATGAAGTTTCTAGCTCGAATGAGATTGCCTCTAATCGAAGATACTTGTGTCAAATAAATTAAAATAAATTGCAAAAGATATTTACTTATTTATTTTCTAGATTAGTTTTACTTTGATGCACACGTTTTTGTTATTATCTTCATGTATTAGTTAACGTCGCAACTCATTCAGTCATGGAAGAGCTTGACATGATTATGGTTGATACCGTTTTCCATGATAGCCTGAGGTTGTGACGCTAGCCACATCTGACGTCACATTTGTAATCCATTGTTCCTACTAAGGAGGAAGGGAATTCACAAGAAAAGGAACATTCAAGGATGTTGAACTCCTATAGTATTGCCATTAAATTTCAACTAACCACCCTTAGATTAGTTTAAGTGTTTTTGGGTTGATGTCCTCTCTATTATAAAAAAAATAAAAAATTCAACTATCTCTTTTTGTTGTTTAGGAATGATGCCGATCTGCTTGAAGAAGTCATCAATCATGTGTCCACGAGGTTGATGCCTAAGCATCCAATTAACACAAAAGGACTTATTGGAATGGAAAAGCCATCTGCACATTTGGAATCATTGTTATGCCGGGAGTCAAAAGAAGCACGTGTTATTGGAATTTGGGGTATGGGCGGTATTGGCAAGACAACCGTTGCAGAAGAGATATTCAACAAAAAATGTTTTGAGTATGAAAGATCTTGTTTTTTAGAAAAGGTAAATAATGAATTACAAAAAGATGGAATAAGGTCTTTGAAAGAAAAACTTTTATCTACACTATTGGCAGAAAATGTGAAAATTGACACTCCAAATAGGTTGCCTAGTGATATTAAGAGAAGGATTGGTCGTACGAAGGTTCTTATTGTTCTTGATGATGTGAATGATATCGACTTGGTTGAAAGTATATTTGGAACTCTTGATTGGCTTCACGCAGGTAGTATAATAATGATAACCACTAGAGATAAGCAAGTACTTATTTCTAATAAAGCTCATGATATATACCATGTTGAGGAATTGAGTTTTAGTGAAGCACTTCAACTTTTCAATTTGAATGCATTTGACCAAAGTCATCTTGAAAAGGGCTATTATGATCTATCACAAAGGTTGGTCAATTATGCCAAAGGTGTTCCATTGGTTCTTAAAGTCTTGGGTCGTCTTCTTCGTGGAAGAAGTAGGAAAGAATGGGAAAGTCAGCTAGACAAGCTTACAAAAGGGTCAGTTAAAGAAGTCCATGATCTCATGAGACTAAGTTATGATAATCTTGATCGCAGAGAGCAACAAATTCTTTTAGATGTTGCCTGTTTCTTTAATGGTATGAAAATGAAAATGAGAACGTTATTACCGTTATTGAAAGATCATGAAAATGATAATTCTGGGGTTGTTGGTTTAGAAAGGCTAAAAGATAGAGCTCTAGTGACTATTTCTAAGGATAATATTGTGTCTATGCATGACATTATACAAGAAATGGGCCGGGAGATTGTTCGCCAAGAATCTAAGGACCCTGGACAACGGAGTCGACTATGGGATCACAACGACATTTATGAAGTATTCAAATATAACAAGGTAAAAGTCTGAATTGAATGTGTATCTTTTGATAACATTTGTTTTTTTTATGATAAATGTGGACATTAATGATGTTTAATTTTTTTTTGTCTATTTACATGGCAGGGGACTGAGGCTATTAGAAGCATATGGGGAAACTTTTCAGAAATTAGGAATCTGGATTTAAGCCCTGACGTATTTGTTAAGATGAGCAAACTCCAATTTTTGTGTATTTATGAGGAAGGTGGTACAAAGTGTCGGGATCTTTTTTCTCAGTGCAGGGGTCTTTTGCTTAGTCTAAAATATTTGATATGGACTGGTTGCTCATCATGGCCACAGTGTTTTTCTCCCGAAAGTCTTGTTATATTGGTGTTATACGAAGGCAAGATGCAAAGACTTTGGCACGGAGTACAGGTAAATATGTGTCATCTCGCTATTTATATTTTAGGTTGCAAGGAATATTTTCAGAATATAATTGATTTAGATATTAAAAGTTAGAAAGTTGTTGCATGTTATTTTGTCGAAGTGTTTACTCTTCCTGGACTTAGAAATTAATTTGTTCTTTAGGTTGCAAGTAATGTTTTCAGGATATAATATAATTATGTTTTTCCTGATACGTGTTTTATCTTTCTAAGGAATTTGTTTTTTGTTGTTATTGCGGCTGTCACAAGGTCTCTATTTTGTTCTAAACTTGCTGATGTTTGATTTCTTCATTTTGGTTACAGAATTTGGTTAATTTGAAAGCAGTTTTCGTCGAAAGATGCTCTTTCTTAGAGGAGCTTCCGGACTTTTCAAAAGCCATAAATCTCGAGTTTCTATCTCTCTGTGATTGTGTGAAATTGAAGAGTGTCCATCCATCTATTTACTCTCTCGACATGCTTCTGATACTCAATCTAGAGGGGTGCAAGTCCTTGACCGAATTTACAAGTGATACCCGTTTAAGCTCCCTATTGTCTCTCAACCTTACAAGTTGCACAAGTCTAAGGAAGTTGTCATTGACATCAGAGAATATAACACACCTATATTTGGAAGGAATTCCTGCCAATGTATTGCCTTCATCGTTTGCATGTCAAAGCAAGCTAGGAAAGCTGGTATTACGGGGAACTGAATATGAGAGGTTACCTGCATGCATCACGAATCTTACAAGATTGCTATACCTTGACCTAACTTCTTGTGCTAAACTTCAGTCAATACCAGTGCTTCCCCCGTCCCTTGAAGTTTTATTTGCTGGTGGGTGCAGATCACTGAAGACAATATTCTTTCCTTCAACTGCTGCAGAACAGTTCAAGGAAAACAAGAAATTTGTTTTCTTCGATAATTGCTGGAACTTGGATGAACGTTCACTCTGGGGTATTGAGTTGAATGCACAAATCAACTTGATGAAACTTACATATCAACATCCATTCGCACCAGTGTATGATGATCAAGTTGACAAATATGAGAATGGTTTTGTTCGAGCAATATACGAGTATCCAGGATGCATTGTTCCAAAGTGGATGGAGTACAAGACAACAAAGGGTGACATGATTATTGATCTTGGTCGTGCTCCTTTGCTGGGTTTCATTTTTTGTTTCATCCTGGCTGCGGAGGAGGACCCAACAGAAGTTCGTGGGGAAGTTAAATTTGAGATCACTATAATTGATGGTGAGGGTGAAAAGGGTTGTGTCATGATTTCATGGATTTCAACGGATAATGTTTTCTTGATATATGACAAAAAATGTTCCGACAACATAATTAGCGCAACCAATAATCAGACAAGGTTTAAAATCAAGGTTGCAATACTGGAAGTAAGATCCATAGCTGGTCGAGTGATGAATTGGAAGATCAAAGAGTTTGGAGTCAGCCCCATAAACACCTTGATATATGATAGTTTCAGGCACCTCGCAAGGAACTGTGAATGTGATGCAGCGGAGGCGTCGGCTGTTGTGCATGAGCAAGCACGTGAAAACCCTGGTGAGCCAGCCGCCACAGAGGGAAGGATGGGTTACGGCTCCACTAATCGCGGCATAGAGCATGCAACTCGTGGAAAAGAGAGTGAAGAAGGCATTGATGGATGGACCACAGTCAAGGGAAAGAAACCAGGGCCAGGAAAGATTGTTGAGGAAAAAAAGGGCATTGTGATTAATGAAGGCCACGCAGGCCCTTTCAGTGCAATCACCAGCGAGCCCCCTCCTCACACACCGCTTGGAAATTCTTCTGCACCAGAATTGGAGGATGGGGAGGTTGCTGTTGATGACCCCCCGGATGCACAACAGCAATAATAAAGGGCTTGATGCTATTTACAAGTTTAGACACCCAACATTGTATTTACAAGTTGTATTTTCAGAATGTGAATGTGGTGGAGGCTGCTAGTCCATGTCAAATTGCACAATCACTTCCACCAAGGCCAAGGGTGGCTAGGTTGATTCCATCTAAAACAGCTATGAATTTAGCATCAGCATCTGCTGCAGCTTCTCTCAATTTCAATGCTTTTCAATAATAGTCTTGGCTGTTAATATAATCAAAACCTCATTCTAAGTTTGCAATATGAACCGTTTCTTCAATTACAATACACAAATCAAACTAGCTTATACACTATTTCATCTTATTAAAAATGCTACAAGTCCCCCAACTCAAGTTTGCTGTATGAAAAAAATAAAAGTACTAGAGGCCATATATTGCTGAGAGATTGTTTGCTTAAGGCAGGGCGGATTACTTCCTTTTGATAACTGTAAAATAAATTTAGAAGATTAACTTGTTGCAGCCACATAAATCCATGTTTTGGCTTGTGGTTGTCGAGTCTTTTGAAAATGTGTGCATGTATTGGTGATCGAGTATGTATGACTCTGTATATTGAAGATGTACCTAAGTCCTTTATCACATTTGTCAAAGTTTATGCTAAATATGAGTCTTGTGTTGACAGGAGGATTGTGGTATTGTATTAAAAATCTGAAAATCATGGGAGACATTGAAATGTTAATTTTGAATTCACCAGAAAGGAAGAAACGGAAAACTTTGTTGCAATTTCACTGTGGCATGCCTTACATTCATTAAGACTAATCTTGTAATGCCACACATGAGCTCCCCCAGAGCTCTGACGTTGATCAAAACGGCCGGAGGGACTAAAATCAAATATTTTGCAAAAGGATAGGAACACATCCCAACCTTTACGCCGGCGAGGGACTAAAGTCATATTTATGTAAAAGGTTGGGGACCAAAAACTCAATTAACCCTAAAATATACTCCAAATGGAGCTCTTGGAAGAACACACACTAGTCAAGGAGTAATTTACAAAAAGTTTTCGTAGGTTTTTATAAACTCCTACATAGAATTACACTATCAAGAGAATTGTCAAATATACACTACACTACACAGCCTTTCTAACACCCCTGGGATGTTATACAAAAGTAAATAACTACCGCTTAAAATTATATACAGCTGAGAGATTATTTGCTTATGAAGAAGGGTGGATTACTTCCTTTTGATATAAAAAGCAATATATTTCTTTCTTCCTTAAGCGGTCAGAAAGTTTCATCACGAAAAATATGATGTCCGATTTGTTAAATTTAAAGTTTAAACTCATCCGCTCAAAAGTTATACCCACATCATTTGGTTAACGGGAGGAATGTGTTATTGTAATCAAAGGACAATGTGCATACAACTCTACCAATTGGAGGCTGTGAAACTCTCTTCTGGTTGTTAGAGTCTCTCCCTTCTAGAAGATCAACAGCTATAAATTTGCAATATGGATTTACTTGATGAATTGTCACTGGTACACGTGCAGAGTGGAAAATGGGTAGGATGTAGTTTCCTCCTTTTAAGGTGAGTCTCGGGTTGACAGGAGGAATGTGTTATTGTAATCAAAGTGTGAATTCATGAAAGACATTGAAATGTTAATTCTGAATTAGCCAGAAAGGAAGAAACTGAAAAGTTTGTGGCGGTTTCACTTGGCATGGCTTACATTATCGATTATAATTAAAACTAATGTTGTTAGTTGTTACAATAGTTGGTCTCAATGTATGTACCTGATCTTACACGGAATAAAAATAAAAATGTTCATATGGAGATATTAAAGTCCTGCAACGGAAAGAAGAAATTAAAAAACAGTTAAATGTATGTACTAAGAAGTGTCTTGATGACAAGAACATTAATTATT
The DNA here is from genome assembly GCF_012489685.1 of Lotus japonicus. Taxonomy (NCBI): domain Eukaryota; kingdom Viridiplantae; phylum Streptophyta; class Magnoliopsida; order Fabales; family Fabaceae; genus Lotus; species Lotus japonicus. Next base: position 94,364,396 of record NC_080043.1, on the reverse strand, counting down.
GATTGTAAAGCACTGACCGATGAAGAGCCTGAATGCGCTTTGTGAGTTGCAAAATTTTATGCTCTAGTTTTGAAGCAAATATAGTTTCAAGTTTCTTCCATAGCTGTTGAGAAGTTTCCCAGCTTATACCATACGATTGTAGAAAAATCATGTCCAGATGAGAAAAGCCATGAAAGAGCCAATTGAACATGCTGTTCCCATAAATCAAACTCTGCAGTTTCTTCTTCAAAAGAAGACTCTCCAGTGTGATAATCGAGTAGTTTGTAACCTTTGATCGTGGCTTGTGTCTGACACTGCCAAGCAAGATAGTTTTTCTTCATTGAGTTTGAAGGAGATTGGATTAGAAAAGTTATGAAGAGTTGTAGCGGAATTGGATTGTGCCCCACGGATCAATGCTAGCTCAGAAACCATGAAAGGTATCAGACCTAGATTGAGAGAGAAGAATTACACAATAGTTCAACAGTGAATGAGAGAAAATGAATTCACTAAGGCAATGATTAACGGTGTACAAAAGTGGTTTTATGCAACTGTTACTATTCACTAACTAACTGAATCAGTTGATTCTAACAGTTGTATCTAATCTAACAATGAATATCCTTTACAGGATTATTTTAGCATACATATCTATTTTCTATTACTGATAGCATTCATCAATGTATAGCTTCGATCAATCGAGAGATGCAAGGAAACAAAAGTGCGAGATCCAATATGCTTTTCTGAGTGACAAAGTTATCCAACATCTAAAGCAACCATTCCTATCAGTAAACCCACAAATTAAGTCAACTAACCTTGGCCTCCATTATCCCTACATTTAGAAAATAGTGCAACAGTAGAAAAGTGACCACCAACAATCTGATTTCAACCATTTATCAGGAAAACGTGAAACAAATTAGAAGTGAGTAAAAACCATCTGCAATCTGCACCAATTGCATTAAAAACATATATGAAACCATGTTATTAAGTGATGTGAATTTTTTTTTTATAAGCAAGTTATGTGAACATGAAAGCCCCATATGTTCTTATCATTAAGCAGATGGTATGCTTATTTACTCTAACAAAAAAACTTTAGACAACCAAACATATATAGGATATAAAATACAACCTAAGACTATCCTCAACTTGCTCGCATGATCTATAAATACTTCAACCTTCACTGTAACACTGTCCCTTGAAATGAAATTTACATGTGAATCTGGATAAAAACAAAACAAATTGATACAAACAACCATTGAAGATTAAAGAAGAAACAAAACTGATTTCATTGAAGTAGCTGCAATCCAGAACAAGGATCATTGGAATCTGGTATATATTCTTTTAATCGTTTAGTGCACACAGGCTAAGATGCTAATTAGTCATAAACTCATAATGCGCCAGTAAAAGCATTTACATAGTTTATTGAGCAGTATTTCTCTCTCCCAAGGAAGATTTGAAAACGATACATGATTTAAGAAGAAAGTGGTCTAATGATAATAACTAACTTATTTTCAACAAGGTGGAACCAAGCTTTCAATGTAATTCATGGCATAGCAATCAAAGATGTAGTTAGCAACGTTTGTGACTTCTAATTTATTGTCTTTCTGGGTATAGAGAACTGCTTGGAGTTGGGACCAACCCAATTTTGACAACAACAAGGCATCGCCATTCTCAGACATATACATTGCGAAAGAGTGCCCGCGCATAATATTTTTAATAACATATGGATAGCCAGCAATGTTGAACAACCGAGTCCAAGACTTGTGCACTCCAAACTCCTTCATTTGCCAAACCGCAAAATGTATTTCATTTTCGGCTTGATAAATACATAGGCAATCTCTCAAAACCCCAAGAGTTGGCTTAGTGCGGTAGAAATCATATCTACTTTGAGAACAATAAGGCCATGGTAGTTGTGCACAACTTTCTTTCCCCAAATCAAATGACAAAATTGTACACCGGTCACGATCTTCAACATATGGTCGAATTGCTAACCAATTAAGAGTGTTATTCACATAAACTGCATCACATTTAGGATGCATAGAGGGAAGATGGGAATCTTGAATTGTTCTCCAACAAGTATCGCCCATGTTGTAAACATGTACCGTTATCTCCCCAGACTCAAAGTGAGACAGTGCCACCACCACCTTGTAGGTGTCAGTTGAACAATCATAACCAACCCCATAATTCCAGCTGCTGGTGCTGGTGAAACGTAGAGGTGGCGAATGTTGAGACATTACCCTTGTAGCTGGGTTCCAGAAACGGTACAAGTATTTAAAATTTTCACGGCCATATTTTAAATACGTACACAAACAAATCAAGCCGTTACAGGTTCCACTGAAGATGTAATCATCGGGGATTGCTACAGTGGTGGCTAAACGGCTTTCCGATGGCGAATTTAACAGTAAGCGGAGGTGGGCGAAATCTGTGTTTTTTGTTTTAGAAGATGATCGGTGAAGGTGGAGTTTGATGAATTGAGAATCGGAGATGATAGACTTCCATGACTGAGACACACACTTGAACCGCACCAGAGATTTCACTGGAAGCAATAATAAGATTTCTTGAAGGAGTTCTTCACAGAGAAACGGTGGTGTTTCCATGTTGGTGCGGCAGGGATACTGAGTTAGTTAGGTTATGCTTCTAACTGATATGATTCAAATATATTGGAAAACTTTCTTGCAACGTGGGCTACCATTAGATAACAAATAAGTATAATAACTGATATTGTTTTTTTTGAAAGGTAATAACTGATATTGTTTTTTCTTATATATCTACACACAAAAAAATCTGCATGTTATATAATCCTAGGTTAAATAAACTTTTATTAGTCATGTATAATGACCGTTTTGGTTTTCAATCCTATCGGAGTAAAGTTGAGGGCCTCTAACAACGCACAATTTTTTTGTGTTGCAAAGTTACATAAAACACTTTTAACCTCCTATCACCGATTTATCAAGTTAAATATTTTTTTAAATAAAATAAATAGTTTAAATTTGACCACAAATCTAATACGAATGGTTGAGATATAATGTCATTAAATGGTCATGTGACTTTTTATTTTAATCTTAACCCTTCGTGTTATATTCAATAGTCACGATTTAATATTTTCAACTCTCACAATAAAATTGCATGACTCTCACTTGATACGCAATATATATATATACTAGGCTTTTGGCCCGTTTCCGTGCGATGCACGGACGAGTAACTCTTCAATTTATCATATGTATTCATTCATTTTACTTACTTCTACCTACTTAACTTACACAACAAATTTTAATAAATCAAATCAACTCAAAACCTCAAATGTTCACAATGTCATAAACTAAACATAGGTGACAACAATTTGATTATGAACATTAATATCTACATCAATGATATAATTTAAATTATGACTATCTACATAAGTTAAACACAATTACACTTTTATGATTTTATTTAAACATACAACAACTTAAATTATAATTAAAAATATATTTAACCGAAACATAAACTCAAATGGTTTAAGATGAGTAATGTATAAGTTACCCTAAACGATGGATGTTTAAATTGACATCCACTGTTTTACCATTCTGCCTTAGTATAAATGTTGTAGAAGCTGGTCCTAGATAATAAATAATGAACATAATCTCAACCAATACACATATAATTCAACATCAATGATTCCTCAATCCTAAGTAAAACCATAGCATACTCAACATATCATTATCTACTTGGACAAAGAGAATATTACTAAGAAAAAATAACAACCAAAATAAAACTTAGTATTTCACACCACAATTAATGTAAACACTGAAATACAAATAATAGTTCAAATCATGAAAAAGAAGTACTACAGCACAATACTTAAAAACATAAAACAAAATCACACATCGTACACATAAACGATGTAGTGATCAGCCAAAGATGACTCCCACAACTCAATCCTATGAACTTGCAGATAATTGTCATTATTGATGATATCATCCACATAGAAGTCACACCACCCTGCACCCAACTGACCAATCCTTCCACCACTATTAGATGCCCCTACACTCGGCTGACATCAAGTCTAAAATGCAAAGTCATATAACTTAAAATATATTTCAATCCTCAAAGTGAATCAAGAAATACTTAAAAATAATAGTTCAACTACTTAAATATAATCAAGTCAAATGATAATCTAGCTTAAAAGTAACTTACACATATCAACAGGCATCGAACCTTGTCGTGTTCAAATTAACCCTTCTCAACCCCTACGCAAATTAGTCGTACCACTTAGGCTAACATTTTCAAAAACCTAACATTCACTTTAAATTTGAATTACAGAACTAAATAATATAAATTCTAAAAGACTAAGACAAATAAATTCCAATCTTCAAAAGGAATGAAAAAAATACATAAAAATAATATTTTTTTAACTATTTAAATCAAATCAAGTCAAATGATAACCTAGCTTAAAAGTAACTTACACAGATCAACAGGCATCGAACCCTGTCATGTTCAAACTTAACCCTTCTCAACCCCTACACAAATTAGTCGTACCACTAAGGCTAACATTCACAAAAACCTAACAATCACTTCAAATTTGAATTACAGGACTAAATAATATAAACTCTAAAATACCACAACAAATAATAGCAAATATATTCCAATCCTCAAAGTGGATCAAGAAATACTTAAAAATAATAGTTAAACTATTTAAATCTAATCAAGTCAAATGATAACCTAGCTTAAAAGTAACTTACACGGATCAACAATCATCAAACCCTGTCGTGTTCAAACTTAACCCTTCTCAACCCCTACGCAAATTAGTCGTACCACTAAGGCTAACATTCACAAAAACCTAACATTCACTTTAAATTTGAATTCCAGGACTAAATAATATAAACTCTAAAGTACCACAACAAATAATAGCAAATATATTCCAACCCTCAAAGTGGATCAAGAAATACTTAAAAATAATAGTTAAACTATTTAAATCTAATCAAGTCAAATGATAACCTAGCATAAAAGTAACTTACAAAGATGAACAGACATCGAACCCTGTCGTGTTCAAACATAACCCTTCTCAACCCCTACCCAAATTAGTCGTACCACTTAGGCTAACATTCTCAAAAACCTAACATGCACTTCAAATTTGAATTACATAACTAAATAATATAAATTTTAAAATGCATCAACAAATAATAGCAAATATATTCCAATCCTCAAAGTGAATCAAGAAATACTTAAAAATAAAAGTTAAACTACTTAAATCTAATCAAGTCAAATGATAACCTAGCTTAACAGAAACTTACACAGATCAACAGGCATCGAACTCTGTCGTGTTCAAACTTAACCCTTCCCAACCCCTATGGAAATTAGTCGTACCACTTAGGCTAACATTCACAAAAACCTAACTTCACTTCAAACTTGAATTACATAACTAAATAATATAAACTCTAAAATACAACACCAAATAATAGCAAATATATTCCAATCCTCAAAGTGAATCAAGAAATACTTAAAAATAATAGTTAAACTACTTAAATCTAATCAAGTCAAATGATAACCTAGCTTAAAAGTAACTTACACAGATCAACAGGCATCGAACCCTATCGTGTTCAAACTTAACCCTTCTCAACCCTTACGCAAATTAGTCGTAGCACTAAGGCTAACATTCACAAAAACCTAACATTCATTTCAAATTTGAATTCCAAGACTAAATAATATAAACTCTAAAATACCACAACAAATAATAGCAGATATATTCCAATCCTCAAAGTGGATCAAGAAATACTTAAAAATAATAGTTAAACTTTAAATCTAATCAACTCAAATGATAACCTAACTTAAAAGTAACTTACACAGATCAACAGGCATCGAACCCTGTCGTGTTCAAACTTAACCCTTCTCAACCCCTACCCAAATTAGCCGTACCACTTAGGCTAACATTCTCAAAAACCTAACATTCACTTCAAATTTGAATTACAGAACTAAATAATATAAATTCTAAAATACAACAACAAATAATAGTAAATATATTCCAATCCTCAAAGTGAATCAAGAAATACTTAAAAATAATAGTTAAACTACTTAAATCTAATCAAGTCAAATGATAACCTAGCTTAAAAGAAACTTACACAGATGAACAGGCATCGAACCCTGTCGTGTTCAAACTTAACCCTTCTCAACCCCTACGCAAAATTGGTGGTACCAATATGGCTAACATTCACAAAAACCTAACATTCACTTCAAATTTGAATTCCAATGCTAAATAATATAAACTCTAAATAATAAGACAAATAAAAGGAAATATATTCCAATCTTCAAAATAATGAAAAAAATACTTACAAATAATAGTTGAACTATTTGAATCTAATAAGTTAAAATGCTAGCCTAGCTTTACTACTAATTTAATCACAACCACCAGCTTACAAAGAATAGAAAAGTTACTTACCATTAAGTTATACGAATTTCCTTTTGTATTATGAAAATTTTGTTTACTAACAAATATTACAATGCATTAACATTTTAAAATAACTGGAACCAAAAAATATACTTAAAGAGATAACTAAACACTTAGAATTTTAAAAAATAAGTATAGGACAAAGTTATAACTAAAATTAAAATTAAAAGTTAAGGATGCAACCCTAAACAACTTAATAACAAACTGTAAGAATTAGGCAACTACAATTCCAAACATTACTTACACAAACGATTTTCAATCTATATATATAAGTAAAGCACACTTGAACCATTACATTAAATACATTAGTAAAGATTGCAAGTATTATAATGCATTAAGTAATAACAAATTATCTTTGTAATAAATATATTAACTAATAAGATTAAAAACTTAAGCAAAAAAATTGTATTGTCAAAAACTATTCAACTTCCTACATTAAATATTGAAAAAATACCTATATTAAATAATAATAGTGGAATTATATTTGAAAAGATATACACCTCTGTGATGAAATTTCAAGCACTACGAAAATCGATTGGAGAAGTACATGACATGGTGGCGAAATTCTGCATCACTAATCATCCAAAATAATACCAAAAACAGCACCCCTTTCTGATCGTGCTCTCATTGTGACGACAGATGGTAGGTACTTCCCCAATCTCCTTGAACAACCTAACCCTAATCCAGCTCTTTGTGACCTGACACGAAATTGACCTCACTTATGAAATGCTTAACATTGGCAAAAAAATTCAATCACAATCACTGGAATGAGTAATCAAAGAAACTGGCTTCTCCTTCGTCGAAATCGCAACAACTACGATTTTCATCAACTGCTCCCAAACATCAGAAACAATACAAATCCTTTTACCCCTGCTTTCATTTGAATCTGTTCATAATATGCAAAATATCAATAGGTCATACTTTTTTAAAATTAACCAAATTTAGTTAACATATAGTAACTAATTAAAAATTGAAAAAGAGATATTCAGATAGAAAATTATACCACTACTATTATTCCCTGTACATAACTTGAGTACTGAATTTTGTTGGTAATATCTACAAATTAATCAAAATAAACAGGAGAGCACACAATTAGTGCAATTAACAAAACAATAATAATTTCAAAAAAAAACAAAACAACAATATTAAAATAATGCATATAATATTAAAATTTTAACACAAACTTCTAAATGGAGAGCCCATGTCGTTTACGGATCCCAAATTTCCAAGCTTGCTTCCTTTGAAATACTTGCACCAATTTTATGTCTTACGGTTGATCAAATTTCCAGTCCCAATACCTGCAAGTAAAAATTAATTTAAAGAATGTTTATATAAGTTTAATTTAAAATTAATATTACTTAATATTTAAAATAATAAAAGCTATTTAAAGGGAGAAAACCGGTCAAAACTTTAAAAAAACCGGCTCCAGCCGGTTAAAACCGGTTTGGAACCGGTCCACAACGGATGGATGACCTGCTCAGCAGGTCACCCACTATATAATGATCATTCCTCTCTTCCTCACCCCAAAAACCCTAGCTGCTCACCTCTCATCTCTCATTCTCTCTGAAACTCGTCTTCGTCCTCCTCTCTTCTTCTCTCTTCGTTTCTTCTTCTTCCTCTCGTTCTCCTTCTCTCTGAAACCCTAGCCGCTACTCTTCTCGTTCTTCCTCTAATCCTCCCTTCCCCATCCTTTTCTTCCTCTGATTTTTTCCTCTTGATCTGCTGTTCTTCAAACCCAATTTTGCTTCGTCCTCTTTTCTTCCTCTCCTCTGGTCCCGTCCACCATTTTCGCCCCCAACCGATCCTAAACCCTAATTTTCGCCCCTACCAATCCAAAACCCTCATTTTTCTCCAAATTCGAGAAACCTAACTTTAACTTCAAATTTGAACTCCAAATCTAAATAATATCAACTCTAAAATACAAAGACATAGAGTAGGAAATATATTTCAATCTTCAAAGTGAATTAAAAATATACTTAAAAAAAATAGTTGAACTATTTAAATCTAAAAAGTTCAAATGATAGCCTAGCTTTACAAATAACTTACTCATATCCACAAGTTTTGAACTTTGTCCTCTTCCCATCCGCTACGCTTAATTAGTCCTATAACTTCGGCTAACATTCACAAAAACCCTAACTTTCACTTCAAATTTATATTGGCGGTGGGTACATGAAAATCATGACTACTGTTACTTTTGTACTACTAATTAGTACATTATATGTACTGATAAGTCAAATAAGTAAATATCATACTTGGATGCACAAAGAAGAAGATATTAGAAAATAAAATATGATAAATACCTACTTGGCACATGATAGAAGATATACATAAAGAGAACTGAACGTCTCTTCTTCATGTTCGGCAATTAGCAGCAACAACGACGCTAACGCGAAGCCTAACTGCTACACAAAGTGGGACGAACACAAGTTTTTCCATTGTTGAATAGGTAACGAAACAAAGCTCAGATCACAAATAATGGAAGGCTGAAAAGGGAAGGAGAGAATGTGAATCCAAACTAAAAGGGAGAGAAAAAGACAAATAATTTTATTATGACCAATTCACGTCCCTGGGAAAAGAAAAACAAAGATCATAGACCTGCCTAAACATTTAACAAAAAATTAAATTTCTTCATTCAACAAAAATATTGGGCCGCCCAGAGTTTCAAAAAATCAATTGGCCCACAAAGCTAATTTCTAGTTAGCCAAAAAATATTAACATACTTACCAAAAAAAAAAAAGAAAAATAACATAAGTATCATAAATAAATAAAAACTCTACACAATTAGGACAAATGAAAAAAATCATACACCACTCAATCCACATGAAATAAGTAAACCATCACAACATTCAAGTAAAACAATTATCTTACTTTTTTTTAGGAATATCCTAGTTATCAAATAATGTTAATACATAATTCATCTACAAGTTTCGAACCCTGTCCCCTTCACACTTAACCCATCTCATCCCCTACGCGAAATTAGTCCTATCACTTCGGCTAACATTCATAAAAAATCCTAACTTTCACTTCAAATTTAAACTCTAAAGCTAAATAATATCAACTCTAAAATACTAAGACATATAATAGTAAATATATTTCAATCTTCATAGTGAATAAAAAATATACTTAAAAATAATAATTGAACTATTTAAATCTAATAAGTTCAAATGATAGCCTAGTTTTACAAATAACTTACTCACATCCACAAGCTCTGAACCCTGACCCCTGTCCTCTTCACACTTAACCATTCTCATCCCCTACGCGAAATTAGTCCTATCACTTCGGCTAACATTCACAAAAAACCTAACTTTCACTTCAAATTTGATCTCCAAATCTAAATAATATCAACTCTAAAATACTAAGACATATAGTAGGAAATATATTACAATCTTCAAAGTGAATAAAAAATATACCTAAAAATAATAGTTGAACTATTTAAATCTAATAAGTTCAAATGATAGCCTAGCTTTACAAATAACTTACTCACATCCACAAGTTTTGAACCCTGTCCCCTTCACACTTAACCCTTCCCATCCGCTACGCGAAATTAGTCCTATCACTTCGGCTAACATTCACAAAAAACCCTAACTTTCAGAATGACACATATATAGGGGCTACCCTTTTTAGAAAGTAAATGATAAAGTCTTGTTAATAAAAAATATGTATGAAAGAGGAGGATTACAAAATCCATGGAATGCAGAAATATATAGAAAATGAATCAAGTATTCATATAGAATGTAACCTAACCACTTCTAAAATTATATTTGTGAAGCTCCAATCACCTTAAGGTACATGTGATTGGAGAATAACATTATCCAACCAGAAACAAAGACGTAAGTGATAAGTACATAAAACTGGTAGCAACTGCTCCAAGGGGCACCTTTATTCAAATATCCCAATTCTCCCTCTGATGCAGCACTCACACCAATTTTTCTCAGCAAAATGGTGACACACTCACAAACCCACAAAAAAGAGTTGGCCTTTTCATTTTGTCTACTTCCTTCCTCCAATGAAGTCCTTAAGTTCAAGTTAACAGTTGTGAACTTGCCATCTTTTGTGCTTGTTATTTCCACGCAATAATTGGAATCACTTTCTGTAAATACTGCAAAATCATTCATAGGATCATATCCAAGTATTTTTACAAAAAACCCTGCCATAAAACCACATGGAAGTTGAACTTATGATACTATCTTAAGCTAAAATCCATTTCGTTCCTCCAACCTCAAAAACTAATAAAAATGAATAGCCAATAACAATTTTACCTGTTAGGCCACTGCTTTCATCTAACATAGTGTAAAATAATGAATTTGCATCTTGAGCCCATGCCAAGCTAACACCGCTGAAATTATACTTTGGGATCTATTAATCTACTTTAGAAGTCTTTCAGACAAAGCATAAACAGTTCACCACCTGAAATTTCAACCGTGTAAGCAAGCGAGTTGTGACCAAGAAAAACTTTAAAGTAAATATATAAAAGAAGGAAAATAAATTCACAACAGGGATTAAAGTAAGGGTTTGGACATTGGAGCATTCATCTTGAGAAGATGGCATAATTGGTTTCTTTTAGCCAGTTAACGGACCGGAAGGCAGCAAAACTACAGGAAGAGGGGTATAGTGTATCAATGTATCAACAGTAGAGAAAATTGATCTCCCTTCCTTTGTAGTGTTGTTAATAGATGTCTCCATGTCTCTGGCCAATAAGGATTCAACCTTAGCTCTGAAAAACTACATGATAAATAAAAAGATAGACAACAATTTACAACCATATTTGAAATCTCTTGCATCAAGCGATTAATTTGAATGAAAATCTTTGAAACAAAGAGGACCCAAAAATCTTATCTAAGAAGATGATTATTTCAAAAGGATTATGGGAAATGAAAGAAAGTACTCCCTCCGTTCCTTTTTATTTGTCTTTCTAGCACAATTTTTTTGTTTCCTTTTATTTGTCATTTGGTGATTTAAGGTTACATTGTACCAATTATACCCCTAACACAATCTCATTTATTCCATTAAAAGTTTAGTAGTGGAAAATTGAATTTAATGAGCTTCCTGAAAACTGTGTTGTCTTTCTTGCTTCAAAATTTCATTGTCCAATCTGATTTTAGCTTTAATTATTCATATGACTATTCAACTTGACTATAAATACATACTCCAATGTTACTTTGCGGTTAATTATGGAGTACATTTCATATAATCACATCATAAAATTGCATGATACTTAGTGGTTCAAAAAAAACTGCAGTAGAATTTGATTGAATGGAAACTAGCCTTTCAATTTAAAAAATAAATGAATTCAAATAATATTCCCAATATAGTTTTAAATTCCAATGTTACACAAAAAAAAAAAAGAGTGTAGCATTAAATTCTGTCATAGGAAAAAAAAATCATTTGAAGACTTAGAATTCTATAAAAAGAAAACACATGGTGAATTATCAAGTGCACAATTAAAAAAATCTGATGGAAAAAGCAAGAGTGGAAGACTCATTGGTCTCATTGCAATATTTGAAGACTCATTGTTTATCAAGTGCACAATTCTGCGTTTCCTTTTTTTTTTTTTTTTTGAAGTCTTTTAGTCTTTCTTTGAGGAGTGCATGAGACAATGTAAGATTAATGTTGTTGAAACCTGAAATAGTTTAATGATATGAGAGAGAGTGTTGTGGGAAAATTAGGAAATTAATTATTGGAGAGAGAAATTTTATGAATGAAGATAAAGTAAATAGTAAATTGAATTAGGGTAAAATGGGAAAATTAGCTCTAAAAGTGCAATACCTTGGTGGAAGAGCTTTGTACTAGAAAGACAAATAAAAAGGAACGGAGGGAGTAGAAAATAAACAAAAGTCTCGATTTACTTCATTTTATGTAGAACTTAAACTTAAGACTGCAAAACATAAAATGTACTCATTGCATTAGCTTTTAAGTAGCAAATCTAATGATGGAGGGAAAAACGAAAACGTCATTCATTATTAAACTTCGCAAAGCTGGCTTAAAAAACACACTAGACTTCCAATTCAAAGTACAAGATGCTAGACATACAATACTTCCATTACAGACCTTCTAGCTTATCAGGTGTCTCCTCATCCATCTCGCATCCAAGTCTAAAGGACATCTCACAGTCACGGGAAATACTGAAAAAATATTCTCCTTAGTTTCCTCTTCACTGAAAACCAAGAAAAATGTAACTTGGACAAAACTAACAACAAAACTGGTTTCTTGCTTAAAAAAGTAACCCAAAAAAACACAATCAAGTTGTTTGAAAGCAATTAGCTAGATGAGATTGACTTTTGGGGAGCTTGATTATAAAAGGTTTGAGACTTTGAGGGGAAGAGGAAACTAATTCAGTTCACTCATAATAATTGTTTCTAAAACAACAAACCTTAGAATGTCTTGGTTCCTGGTAATTTTGTTTCAGTCTCACTCGTGGTAGTCTTCTAGAAGCTAGCCTTGACAGCAACGACCTTCTTCCTTCAGTTGTGGTGGTTGGAACTGTGTACTGTGGCACATGTTTTCAACAGGATTTCTCCATGGGAAGCCACTTCACTTCAGATCCATTTCTTGCAGTGGTTCCACTTCATATCCTTAAGTTATTGTCATAATTCTGAGGCTTATATGGTTTATGCCCAATATTTGTGTAAAGGTGCATCTATAGCTGTAGAATGCAAAGAGGGAAATTCCAAACTGAAATTCAAGAAAGAAGTGAAAACAGATAAGCATGGGGATTTCAAAGTGCACTTGGTTTTTCAAGTGAGCAGTGAGGCTCATTGTGTTGTGTCATCAACTGCTACTTCTTTTTCACTAAGCCTTAAGTCGAGAAGGCAGAGATGAGACATTCCCAGAAAGAATTTTCTCAATCAAGCCTATGAGGAAACCAAACCTCTGTAACAAAAAACAAAGTACCTCAAGTTCTTTTTGACAAATCACAACTTTAAACACAAAACATTGATTATGTTACCATTTTAAAATCCGTTTTTCTTCCTACGGGGCTTCTTGCAACCTTTTTTTCAGACTGAGCCTCCACTCCCTCGCGGCCAGTGAAGGAACTGCTCACCTCTACAGTCCAGCACTGATGAACCTGCAATAGACAGAGCACCCACCATCTTATCTCACTAAGCCAACCTCAACAACAACTCCTCTCTAAAACACACCTCAGTGGGAAGTGTTCTCAAAGAGAAAATGAAACACAGTTAGTAAATTAATGCTAGAACTGTTGTGCAATATAAAGGTAATTTCATGCACATAGGCTTGGATCTAGTTGGATTTAATTTAGAATTGAAGCAACCAAATATTCCAGCAATGATGCAAATGATAGAAAGTAAATTAGAAATTGACCGCGCACAAAACAGTGGGAATGCCACCAAAAGTTTGGAACCTAATTTAACAAATAGCCAGATCAATTATTTCTAAATGGAAACTCTCATTATAGCAGATAAGTGCCATTTTTCTAAATGGAAACTCTCACTATAGCAGGTAAGTGCTCACTTTCAGGACCAATTTATATGCTTTACTCAACATTTGTTACCAAACTAATGAATTCTACATTTATATTTGCATCTCTTGTTCCATAGCGAGTTACAAATTCCGACAAATTGATAATAAGAATTAATAATTAAGGATAAAATAACTCAGCTTATTTTCTAATTTACCCTCAAACAATAGCATGAGGAAAAAAAATAAAAAAAGGGAAGAAACCACACCTACCCATTGCAGTCCCTAAGTATTCGTGTCTGGTATCCTAAATTTCCAAGCTTCTATCTCAAAATCAACCCTACATGATGCTCCAAAACCTGCAAATTAGGAAAGGATTCAACGCAAAGCCACTGGAGGCGAAGGATCTGACAGTGCCACCATCAAAGTAAGATGAAGGGATTCAGACTAAAGGGGAAAAAGTTACCTTGTGGTGATGTCGAAGTCTTCTTGAACATGAAAGTCTAACATGAGATCAGTATTACTTGTAACTTGTCTTCAAATGGGTCTAGAACGCAATCATACTATTTACTAAACCCTCTTCTAGATTGTGGCAAAATGGAAACAAAAGGAGTTCTAAAAGAGAAAATTATTGTAAATGGTAAGAAATTGAAAAGATTAACTATAAAAGGGTCAATTTCGCAAAAATTGAAAGAAAAAAAAACAGACAAAAGCACCCAAACATAAGAGGACAAACACAAAACATGCGAGGAAGAAAACAGGGTTGCGATGTTCCCTTACAGAATAGTGAAGCAGCAAAGGGTTGCAACACTTTGTTTTTTCTTCCAATCCTCCATCTGTTCCTTCCATGCAACACCATTGTAATACTCATGATTGACCAGGACAAACTGAAAAGATAAAATGATCAATGCCAAGAGAGCATCATTTTCTATTCCCGTTTCTACAAGCTGTATGGCGAAGTCTAGCACTGCAAGATTCAGTCAAGAACATTAGACAATGGAAAGAATGTATGTAATACAGCACATAACTCATAAATGTATGAAAAATCAATAAATTCTATATTACAAAGTTAAAACCAGCAAGAACATATTCAGTAAAAAGAAAACAAATTTACCCCACTTTCATAAGACAATTAGTAAATTCCCACAACTTTTTTACTTTGTTGTTTCTTCCAATCCTCCATCTGCTCCTTTCACGATTGGAAAGACATCCATTTTTGTGGACAATCTTCCTTCGCCTATTTCTTCTTCACTCATATTCTGGACATTTAAGATTGAAAAAACAAATAGAAAAAGAAATAACCATCAGTTTTATCTATCTACATTTGTAAGAAAGAAAAAAACTGGCCAGATAAGATCAGACATGTATATTTGTCAAGGCATAAACTTGGAAGAGGATTGAGAAGGCCAGCCTAACGCCATCAGTAAGATCGGGGGAAAGACCAATTCTCAGATATGTAGAGAAATAGCAACAGGAACAATGAAAAGCAACAAACTAAGGCAGTATTTATAGACAATTGGAAAGGGAAAGCCAACCCTTCTGACCTGACATTAGGGAAAGCTTCAGCTGACGAAGAAAATGACGTCTTTAGCTTCTGATTTTGCTCTACTCCTGACAACAAACAGTGAGCACTTCCCCAATCTCCTTCAACAATCTATTCTACTCCTTCTCATTGTCACCTAACCAAAGAGGGATTGAAGAAACATATGTCACAATGACGAAATTTTGCATCAATTGTAAGCACCCTAATTATTTTGCTAGAAATATAGAGTATTATTCACCTATAAAGAAACTCAGAATTCAGAAAGCATTAAAGTTGTTACCTTGTCATTAAAGGAGAGCAGATGGCACCCTAAATCAAAAAGCTTGGACTGGAACGAAAACTAATTATGCAATTGATTTAAACTTCCCATACAACAGAGCAGTGAAACACGTGCACAACTGACTTCCTAGTAAAAAATATATACACAGAAGTTGGTTCAATTACATAGCAGTGTTACTCTTGCACAAATAAAGGAATGATTAATACCAAGTGAGCATCAAGATGTGGAGGATAATCGTAAGTGTCTGTGTCAAACCAACTGACGAAGAACACGAACCTTAATTTTCCATGTGTCTTTTCCCGGCAATAAGCAACTCAGAGGGTTGAACGGACCAGCAGTAAAGGCCATGATTGAGATTAAGGCACAAGACAAATATCAGATATCAGTTATGAAGATAGGTAGCAATGAAGCAATAGCAATATCAAAATCAAACCAGGATATGAGCAAGAGCAACAAAGAGACCACAATACACCAGTATTTATAGACGGATACAAAGTGAGACAGGTAGGTCATTACAAATTTCAATTTCAAATTAATTAAACTGAAGGATGCCAGCAAGTAAATTGCTGGAACAATGCCAAAACCAAACCTCTTGTACTAAGCTGACATCAAAACAGTAACCTGACAAACATTGCTTCTAATTCTTCTCTTCTACTGACAAAAGAGAGTAACAAATCAAATCAAAGTTCTACTTCAACAAAAAATTGTCACCCTTCTCATTTTGATCAAGTAAAACAACATGGATTCAACAATTCACAACAAAAATTAAAATCACACGAAATCTTGCATCAATCACAACACAGTACAACCCTAATCAAAGTAACTAACCTTCTTCTTCATTGAAACTGCAACAACTACAATTGACACCAACTGCTCCCACACATCAAAGCGTATACAGTGAGAGAGCCAGCTAAATGTGACGATCTATGTCGAAATCAAACCAATGCCCACAGTCTTCACCTTCCACCAAAACTTCTCCAACGCAAAAGGTGAGATCATCAAAAGTGCAAAAATTGGAGAGCAAAACGACTGCAGCACACTGTACTCCTTCAGCAGAAACATGATCGATGCAGGCGATTAGGTCATGGAAGAAGAAAAAGAGGAAAGAAAGACGCACTTAGGTCAGAGGGGGAGACAACAGTTACGGTTCTGCCACAAGGACCACAGAAAATTCGTGATGATCTATCCTGTCATCTGAGCTACCTCACCTAACCATTCACAAGGGAAGACTGGTCCTTTTCCTTCTCCCTCTGAATCTGATTCTGACCAAACACTATCCACCATGAGGAAAATTTTGTACTTTCCATCATCATCATTATCTCTTGTCCTTCTCCTTGCTTTCTCCTCAACAAACTGAGAGTTGAGACCCCACCTCTCCTTCTCCTTCTCTCTTTCATTTCCACAAATCTTTCTCTCTCTCTCTCTCTCTCTCTCTCTCTCTCTCTCTCTCCTATCACACGCCTCTCTGTTCCTTTCTTCTCTTCACCTTTTCCTCTTCTGGCATACAGCACCACCACCATGAACAAACCTTTAGCCTCAAAGGCTTTTCTGGACCAAGATTTCATGTTCTGAGCGAAGGAGATGAAGAAAGGTGTCTGTTCCGCTAAGGGCCGCCGGCGAAGGCGATTTCCGACGACCTCTCCGGCGACCTCTGATCTGAAAAATGAAGGTTCTTTCTCCTAGATCTTCACCTCCTCTCTTCAAATCCGAGGTCAAACCACCAACCACCTCTTCACCGCCGTCAGAATCGCCCCGCCATCTTCTCCGTTCACTGAAGCTGTGCCGCCGTCATTCAACCGCAAACACGCAATTAGGTCAGAAAGGGGGATTGAGAAACGTGAGAGAAATGTTATGGTGGGGCCACCAATCAGCTGCTATAAAGCAAAGGCCAAGATTGATTCAGAATAAACAAAATAATTTTAATAAACGGTCAGGATTCAAACCTTTCTTATGAATAGTGTTCTTCAAGGGATAATTTTAAGTAGTAGTAGATACGTGTGTTAATTAACTTAGGAATTAAAAAGCATAGCAGGAAATTTTATCATTTTTAGAATGTGATTATTCCACCATATTGGCCGATGATTAAGTTGAAACTCTGGGAAAAAGAAATTAATTACAATAGCTAGGAACGTAAACAGTCACAATTAACTAAGAATCGGACTAAGAATTAATTACTTGCAAATAATAATAGATATATAACAAATACCTTTTGTAAATTGTGATAGAGGGAGAACTGAACATAACTATCTCCACTATATCATAAAATTAAAAACACAAAAAGACACTACAAGTCTAACACATCTCTAGTTAAGATGGAACAAGCGAAAGAGGCCTCCGGAAAGGAAGAGAACACTGAAGAAAGATAGAGTCTTTTTTTTGTTACAAGAGGAAGGCTAAAAGCAAAAGAAAACTACGCTACAACATATCTTTATAAAGAGCTTCA